>NW_010520684.1:0-6401 GCF_000687285.1 Phaethon lepturus
TGAGGGAAACAGTTACAGAGAGTAACATCAGTAAATATTTTAGTATAGGCAGCTTTTTTGGAAGTGTTTGGGTGTTTTATGGGGCAGATAGATCTTAAGGACCTTTAGAAAGTTATTTTAATTATATGTTTTAAAAATGTTATTCTGAATTTTATAAAGAGTATCTGCTGAGTCTTGCTTTTCAGCAGATTTTTTTGTCTGATTTTCAAAATATTTTTCAACAATTTGGATGCTGAGTGGTCCTGAATACCACTCCACAGACATCAGGATAAATTCCTGTATACCTGCTGTATCCTTTGAGGTTCAGTTGCAATGCAGGGACTAAATGAATGCCTGTCCAAGCTGGGTGTGCAATTTTCAGTGTAATAATGCAACGTGTGGGAATTATAGTAATTTATCATGGTCCTGGATACTTTCTAATACAGCATTATCGTGCCTCTTCACAAATCTCTAACTAGTATCCTATTGACATCTTCAGGATGGAAGATCTGACTAGTCTATGCAATGAACTGAAGTGCAAAGAGAAGGATTAACTCCTCTTCACACTGAAGACAATGGCAAGGACTACTGCTAAAGCAGGTGCTTTCATCTCTGAACTTATAAATAAAGGAAGGTGCACATGAAAGACGAGGACAGCCAACGTGACAAAAGACACTGCAAAAGATGCTGTGATTAAAAAGTGGAGGAAAAATCCTTCTGTGCATGTGTCAGCTCTGTCTGCAGGCGGCTGCATGTCTTATCCAAGTCTGCAGGTGTTTGCCTTAGAACTCCGGCACCCACAGTCTTTCCTAAGGGCCTCTGCCTTAATCAGAGAAGGAGCAAAAATCTAAGATTAACACCGCTACTTACTGAACGCGGCACGAGAAGAAAACAAAAGCCAACTCATTCAAAAGAGAAGTATAGAGTAGAGCACACATGAAATCTGCCATCTGTCCACAAAAAGATAAAAGTTTGGTTGCTGAAGGCAGGCACTTTTTGTTTTTGTCCAACACATTATTACCAAAAAATAAAAACACAGAAATGCATATTTTAGTTGATCAGGATGTTTTGTAAATAAACATCTGTTCTGCTGAAATTTTTCAAGCAAAGAGATTTTTTTTTAAATTTTAAAAAGAGCCCTAATTTTGCTTTGACATGCCTATTTCAATGAAATATTCTAATTATCAGTTAAAATTATGTTGCCTTAGAAATTGTATTTCTATTTTTAATTCATTTCCATAAAGTTTGAAAATAAAATAAATTACACTGGCCCTATACAAAATTAAACATTTTATTCAGACTAAAACATAAAACCAAAAAGAAATTCAGGTCACCTAGTAATTTAAAACTTTGTAACAAAAAAAAGGAATTAATTATACAAATTTCCACTTTTAGCTTTGTATCATCTCTGATTGAGTAACTTGCTGTGCCTCATTTTAACACACCTGCTTCCTCTTTCAGAAAAAAAGGAAAATCACAATTCATTTTCAAAATTAACTATGAGATGCATAATAAACCCCAAATGTTTCAGTTCAGAGATCACATGTATAAAGCACTTGATTTCTCACCTAATTCAGGCCATACACTTTCTCCTACTGATCCCTACAACAAAGAGAATAATTTTCCCACCCATAGACATATTGCACTGTGCTCATTACGGTTCGTGGCACTCAGACATCCTTATTCACGTGGCAGGAGAGCCAGTGAACCGCCAGATCACAGTAAACCTCTGCTTACCGTAGACTAAGATGGTGGGTTGAATATTGTGAAAAATAAAGTATGAGCCTCTGCTAACTCCTGCTCCAAAAATTCCCATTAAAGGCTAGCTTACGGCTGCAAACCGTCTACTGCTTGGGAAGAGCAAGCAACGTGATTGCGGTGGTGGTAGACACGGCCTTTTATATGTTCAAGAGGTACACTCCGATGAAAAACCTTAAAGATGTTAACAGCTAATTAGCAAAATGAAAAGGGTACATTTCTAACAATTTCTACACTGTTAAGTATGGATCTCAGTGGAATATAGGATAACCCTTTCAGGGCAGTCATGGAGGAGGAGGTTTAGGAGACAGAACAAACTCTCAAAAATTGTCTTTGAAAGACAGAGAAGGAATAAATCCCCACTTTTTTTTTTCCCCCTTACTTTTTCATAACTGGGTAGTAATGTTTACAAGATAAGAGAAGAACAAGCTCCAAGGGTGTTATTGTCTTTTCCTAAAGCATCACAGAACCGGAGAGAATCCATTGGCTCTAATTAAAGCTTTCCATAGCTTCACAATATAATATGCCAGGCAAGCGTGGCTCAACCTATCCATAAAACGGTTGAAACTCCACATCCAAACTTTCAGACTGTGCTGTTTCAGCTCTCATTTTAATAAAAACATAGAGGAAAAACATCAGTGAGGGTTTGGCAAACATCTGGTTCTGTCCTGCCACCCACACAACTTCCCAAGCACAGAAGATCTTTTCATCCTGCAAGTTCGAAAAAGAATAACATCCAGGCATTTGCTAGGAACGCTTAATCCTGCTCTAGCTGTGCCATATTTATCAGGGCTTCTGATACAGTGAGTTTTCATAAAAATAAATTCATCCCATATGCTGCAAAAATCTCCATAATAGCACAAAGTATAGACAGCTTCTGCAGCTGCTGCTGCCTTCAATTATGCTTCTACCTTTGGGGCCTGAAGTCAAAGGAGGACTTCTCTTTCACTTCTGCAAACTCCAGAGCATGCTCCTGGAAGAGCATTTTTTTAGATATTTATCCCCTTTATGTGAAGATACAATTGAAATGTATCAGTGGCAGCTTTAAACTTTCAGACCACAGCCAATGCCAGATGTGTGGTCCTCATGTCCTAGTGATGGTCTAAGCTACAGGCTGAATGGAGAAAGGCTTCATGTGGCACAGGAAAGTGGTACCGACATGAGGAAAAATGAGTTGTACAATCTAACTTTGCAGCTTCAGCATCATTTTCCACACAGATTCCACACCGTCATCATCACCAGTAAAAACTGAACTCTGACTTTCCAGAGCTTTAATACACTGCGTCTACTGGAGTTGCAGGTGGAATTCTCCAAGGAGGTCCCAAGAGAGAGACCACTGTGCTGGGTGGAAACTCTCTGTGGTCCATTGGCTATGACCAGTTAAGAATAACCAGGTTTGGAAGACTTTTTTCCCTTTTCCTGAGAGCTTATTCTTATATTTCTTTACTCACATATTTTATGAACTGCTTGAACTTTCTGTCAAGAGCAAGGACTAAGAGGCACTTGCAGTCCTCTCTTCTCCCCCCTGCTCTTCCTTATTCTGTGTAGCAGGAGGGGATCAGCTTTACAGAACCCTCCTGATTTGAGGATTGACATGGGGTGGGGTGTGGGTTTGACACCAGGTTATGTGGGGTAAAGTGGCGGGAATGAAAAGGCTACTCCTATTTGAAATGAGTGTGTCTGGTAACTCCCACGTGAAGTGTGTCTGTGCCTGTTTCCGCTTTCATAGCAAAAGTGTGATCTTAACTCTTTAACCCACCTAAAATAATTTTTAACAGATCACCGGCAGAATTCCTTAGGAGCTGATAAAAAGTTAATTTAAAAACAAATTGAAAAAAAATAAAAACAAATAAATAAACATAATTTAATGAGACACAGAAGGACATTTTTGCTACTTTGAATCCTTTATATGACTATGTTTCAAACACTTAATTAAAATAACAGTGGTGTTCAAATGAGAAGAATAAGTTTTAACTCAGAACACTATTTAACTTTTTGTTCTTTTTTGGTCTTTCAGATTTTTTTTTCTTCAGTGAGAAAAGAAGAAAGGAAAATTCAGAAGGCATGAAAAAAAAGAAGTGAGAAAGAGAACTTCTTTAGCAGGAAATAACATTCTGAGATGTAAATACTTGTATAAAAATAAATGTTATGTAAAATTACTAAATAAAAGCAATACTTGTTTGAAAGCAATATTTATATTTTTCAGTTTCTTGATTTTGCTGCTTTGTGGGGTGTGTGTATGTGTAGACACATACCATTAGTGAGGAGTGGGAAAATTATGACCTTTATTGCAAAGTGTCTTCGTCATGAAGACCAGGAGCTCTCACATGCACAGACCAGCTTAGGAGTTCCTGGTGGGGACAGTTGGCGAAGGGAGAGAAGGAAAAATGGACTGTTCTGCAGAAAGCAATAGAGGAGTAAGTGATGGTGAGACCCTCAAGTGAGGACCTGCACAAGGACATAGGCGAGCTCAGTAGCCTCTGAGTTTAGTTGCTGAAGGGAAAACTGAAATGCATTTTTCTGTGATAAAAGCTGTGATGCATCAGTAACATCCAAGGATGAATAAGTTGAGAAGATCTCCACATGTCTTGGCTCTGTTTTTACTGAGGTTTTGTTGCAACAGATGAGCAAGGAAGTTGGGCTCTTCAGGGAAAAGCATCATACAGGGAGACACGTCAGAAACGTAGAGTTGTGGCATATTTCAAAGTGTTCACGGAATAGGTTATCCTAGGCTTTAGTTAAGAAATTGGTACAGGTGAAAGAATCAAATCCACATTCAGATCAGGAATAAACAAAAGTTGTTTCTCCATTCTCACAACCTCAGGGAAAGTGGGAAGGACTGCTGCGATCCATTAACGAGCGGCTGACCTTGAAGTTAGGTGCTGTATCAATCACTACGAAGGAACTGTCCTGATCTTCACTCCGCTAAAATGTTGAAATGATGCTGGGTTAAGAAGGCCACCTTATCAAGATGGTAATAACTCTTACCCTGGCAGAAGGTACACAAAGAAAAGACTACCCGCAAGCTGCTGTTGTTTTGAGAGGAAAAAAGAAAAAGAAGTGAGAATGAGTTCTTGGGTACGAAGGGTGGCTTTGATTTAGAGATTGGACAAAGGATTGAGCTAAGGTTTGGGGATTTTTTTGCATAAACCAGAATCATGTGTTCACCCTTTCCATTTATGCTACACCAGTAGCACCAAACTCTCTTTGTAATTCATGGCCTCTCATTTTTCCTCATAATGTGTCTTCAACAGTAAGATGCAAAGAGGTTAGCCTGAACTCTTTATCCCTCTTATCTTTTGATTACCTACATTCCCCTGCCCTCTTTAAACCATTGCTCAGATATGATAAGTAACAGCTCTCCATACCTGTAAACTTTTGACTCTAAGAAGACTCCATCTGGGTCTGTTTAGCAACATTGCTTCTCTGGTTGTAAGGTCTGCTAATAATTTGGACCAGGAATGTAAGCAGATAGACAAGAGAGGTTATATTTTGTCTGTAAAGCTTACATACATAGGGTAAAACATATTGAGAACATAGAACTTTGGGGAATAAAAAGAGTCTGAGATAAAAACCAAATGTTTTAGAGCTGTTTTCTCCTGCGTGCTAGCTATCAGCCCTATTCACTAACTGTGGATTCAAAAGATAGATTAAGTTTGGATCACTTTGTCACTGGGCATTTATAGGCCATTTAATCTGAAGTGTCTGAGTTCCAGTTGAAGAGATTGAAAACTTTGGAAATAACAGTGTTATCACAGTCCACACAGCTTCAGTCTTCTCCCACTACATTTTATCCTGGGATTGAACCCTGGCCTCCTGAAATCTTCTCAAAGGTCAGAATACAGCAATCATTTTGTGGCAAGTCCCCCGAGGTTATGAATACTGGCGATGCCAGTTAATTTCAGCCGCATTCGTTCGGACGGTGTCAATATAAGTCACAAATCATCCATCAGCTGAAAAGTCAGTTTTGGCAAGATCAAAAATTATCTTTGCAACAAAATTATTCAGAGAATTCTTATGAAGGAGAAAGATTGAGAGTTAAGTCACTGTTTCTGATCAGAGGGAACTGAACCGGTTCAGGTAGGAATGAGATATTTCTGTTCTCTCTGGTGAAGAACAAAAGCAAATTCTGTAAACGTGAATCTCATAATTTCACAGAACCTAACTTTCCTTTCTTCTGGCAGACCTGCTAATAGTTTTCTTTTACACTGGACAGGCAGCAATCACCAGTGGCAACTAAATCACAATTAAAGCAGATGCAATCTCAGAATCCTACCAAAAACCTTTTTTTTTTTATTATTTTAAGAAGCTCCTTAATCTCAGGAAAAGAAAAAATAGATACAACAGCTCTCAGCTTTTAATACATTCTCTTCTCCAAAAGAATAAAATAATTAGCATCGCCAGACAACAACTAATCATCTCTAAAATATAATCACCTAGTAATACAGTAAGAAAAATGATTTGAAATGTGATTCAGAGATCTCTGGTCTCTGATCTTGCCAAGACAATTTTGAAATACAGCAAAGCTTTGCTTGTTTACTTGTTTTCTAAACCACAGTCTGTTTGTAAATCTGATGACATAAAATGTTTTGTGCTATGCTTCAGAATGATCATATTTTATGTCTTTTAAATTTGCAACGCTCCAGGCTTGGGGAGGAGTGGCT
>NW_010520685.1:0-1272 GCF_000687285.1 Phaethon lepturus
CGGTGGGGACGGTGGTGTAAATGTTGGTGTGTGAAACACACTCATTTGTTCTTTCATCTTTGAAATTACGTCCAGAGATGTCCAGGAATGACAGCGGAAAAAAATGAGTGCTTTATTAAAATGTCTTTTTCTGCTTTAATTTATATGTAAAAATCTTCAGAAGTGCAGAGTCTGGAAACGTTGGTTATGGGGTGACAACTCCCACCAGCTGGGACTTTTTTTTCCAACCTGCGAGTGCTTTTGCTGCTCCAGAGCGCTCCCCCACCCCAAACCCAAGCTAGTTCACTGAGAAATGCCCATGAACTGCGAAGTCAGCATTAAATATTTTGTCTTTTTCTGAGAACGGCTGGTCAAAAAGTTGCTTTTTTATTCTGACTCTTAAATATGTTGAAACCTTGTTTCTGTCTGCCTGGAAAAGCCACCGCCTCCTCACCCACCAGATGCGCGGCGCAGGAGAGCTGGGGTATCGTTACACGGCATCTCTCACAGGTTCCCGTGGATTAAGGAGATAAGCACGAAACTATTTTCCTAATGCTCTTCCCGGCCTCTGTGAGCGGACGTGCGTGCTCTTGGCCTCATGTGATTTGCAGCAAACTCTCGAGCGATGATGTGCAATATCCCGATGGACCCAGCACTCCAAAGACCGCTGCTCCGCTGGGATGAGTCCGGCTCTGCAGCCCAGGGAGCACGGGGAGCGACCGCTTGCGATGGAGAGGACATTTGGTTACCCCCCTTCCGCCAGCCTGGAGGAAAGGTGGAAGGGAAAGGCCTCGTGTCACAACTGGGACACGCAAGGTGGGTGGGGAAGGTCACGGTGGGAAGGGCCATTGCCACGAACCCAAGTCGCCGTGCACAGCCGTGCCCGCACGCCCCGTCCAGTTTGGGACGTCTGTCCCCGTTTGCCCTGGGTTACGCTAGAAGACTGCGCAGGCAGCCGCGAGATTTCTAAGCCCTTAAATGCCCCTTCAAGGCAATCTGCACGATTGCTATTTGTTTAGGATGTGACGCTGACCCAGATCTCCCAGGGGCTTCCCATAGGAGCCAGCCCTTGCGTGGCCAGAGAGCAAAGGCAGCCGGCGCGGGTGGGCGAGGACGTGCCAGCGGGGACGTGCGTGATGATGGAGAAAAGCCCCGGTAGTTAGTGATAGGAGCTGACGGCTCTTCTGCGGGTGAAGTGAGCTCAGAAACAGGGAAGAAACCAGAATTCAGGGGTGACGGCTGTGCCAGACCTCGGCTTGGAGCGCTGGGGGTCAAGGATGGCACCCACCAGCC
>NW_010520685.1:1323-2546 GCF_000687285.1 Phaethon lepturus
GTGCGGGAGGGGGTATTCGTGGGGGGGGGGAGCGGGCGGGGGGAAACCAGGCGCCCAGGCAAGGCAAGGTGAAGGCTCCCGGTGGAGGGCTGCCAGCAGGCGCTTGTAGATAAAACCCTTGCTGAGGCTTCCAAACCACAGCAGGCTAATTGTAACTAATTATGAAGTGTAATTGTTTGAACGCAGCACGGTGCTTTGACCCGAATAATGAGGAGGGACACAGCATCCCTCGCACGTCCCCCCCCCGCCGGGCGGAGGGGCAGGGCCCCCGGGCAGCGGGGGGGGGCGGCGCCGGGGCGCCGGGAATGAGCCCCGTGGGAGCGCTCGGCGTTTTCGTCTTTAGGCAGATGAAAAACCCGCAGCGGGCACCGAAAGTTTCCCCTGTGGTGGCTCCGGGCTGGGAGCAGGAGAGTTTAATTGCTCTGATCATTAAATGCGATGGTGCAAAACACAACGGGAGTGCGATGGGAGGAAAGATGGGTCCAGCCCCAACACCCGTCAGTCCACCCGTCCAGCCGCTCCTTGCAGACCAAATTCTCCCCTCCGCCCATACGCCCTCGCTCCACCCCAACAAATGTGTTTATTAAAAACACCGGCGAACCCCCAAATTAAAGCACTTTGATTATTTTCCTGCATACAATCGCTGTCTTTGTGGCAGGCAGGGAGAGCGACAAATCAAGGCTGGGATTTCCTCTCCCCCTCCCACCCCCCTTAATTTTTTTTTGCCTTTGGCAATAATTCCAACACTGGTTTAATGTTTGTAAAGCAGCATGAGACCCGAAATGAAAGGTGCTACGTAAGCACAAGGTATAATTGAGAGCCTGTGTGATGGGCTCTATAGAAATGCGTGTATAATAATAATGACATTAATAATAGGCTGCTATTTGTCACCGAGCAGACCCGAGGCCCAGGCACGCCCAGAGAAGGCTAATAAAGAGCAGCTTTAGTCTGCATACTGGTTTAAAATAATATCATATAATAACACCAAAATTGCTTTCCAAACCCTGACACAGTCCTGCTCAGGGCTCATCTGCAGCCAGCGAAGTTTCCCCGGGCCTTTTCCTGGGACACAAACAACTGCAAACACGGTTTCGCAAAACCAGGTACCTGCTATTCTCCTGCTTTTGTGAATAAACCAGTGCTTTCATGAGTCATTTATTGTCCGTTTGTTTTTTCTCCTTTCTTCTACCCCAAAAAAGGGAGGCGTCCGTCTTCCCCGCCAG
>NW_010520685.1:2592-2824 GCF_000687285.1 Phaethon lepturus
GCGTGGGGGAGCCACCCGGGGGGGCCGCGGCCCACGGGCAGCCGTAGTCACCTCTGTGTTTCCCTCTTGTGGAGTCATCTGCGGCAAAAGCGTGTTTGCCGTTTTCTCTTCACCCAGACGTCAGTTCTCCAGTGCTCGCTCTCCGCGCCTTCGTGCCTTCTGTTCGCGGCCAGAGGATGAGGAAGATGAGGGTCTCTGCCCTCTGCTTCTCCCCCGAGCGGCGTTAGCCTCC
>NW_010520685.1:3059-3337 GCF_000687285.1 Phaethon lepturus
CCCCGGGGGTGGTTGGCTCCGCGCCGCCGGCACAGGCTGCCGCGGGTCCCCTCGGCCCACCCAGCCGCACCAGTTCGGGCTTTTTACTGGGGAGGCAGCCGGCTGATGAACGCCTGCTAGACGCGGGCTGCTCTCCGTCTCCGTGCACACCTGATCCGCGACGCCTCGGTTTCGTATAAACCGGTGGACGCACGCGGGAGGAAAACGAGGCAATCAGCCTGGTCTGCGATCTGGAGGGGAAGCGGAGCCTGCCTGCAAAGCCAGCGCTAACCGGGACG
>NW_010520686.1:0-13469 GCF_000687285.1 Phaethon lepturus
CTTAGTGATTCTGTGATTCTGTGATTCACATGCTACACAGGTATGTCCCTTCCCTATGTACGGATGCATCTGAATGTGGAAGCAACTTTAGACCTCAGGGAAGCTCCTACTGCCTGTAGATGGTAGGGGGATAGGATGTCCCACTGGGGCAGGGTGGAAACTCCAGACTGTTAGGTGGGTGCTGGAGGAGGCTGGTAAGTGATGACTGCACAGTCAGCTGCTCCCACTACCATCTGCAAAAGAGTGCGTCAACTAGGCTGAAACATGTCATGGGCTGGGGTGGCCTCAGATGGACACCCACTTCAACCCTTTTTAAATGAAGTATCAACATTTTGAGTAAGACAAAAGGGTGAAGTAGTCCAACAAAATCCAAGCAATTCTGTACCCACTGAAAGAGGATGTACTCGGCCACTGCTTACAAGGAGTGGGAAAGAGCCCAGCCTCAGGAATGATCACTGATCTTGCTCTGATTCTTACTCTTTCCATGAGCTGGCCACTGTAGAGATCAGAAACTCAGGGAGACCAAACTGTGGTCTGAACTGTAATGGTGTTTCTTACACCCATACTGGGAGTTACTTTTGACTGTTCATGTTTTACCACTTATATGGACAAAGATTTAAGCTTTCTGCAGGTCACGGCTCATTTCACCTATATCATGTGATATTAAAATTCCAGCTCTAATATGTATAGACCAGATGATGTTTAGCAGCAGGTGGGAAACGTCCAGTGGTTTGAATTTATAGCTCAACAGCTTCTTGGGAGTCAGCCCCAGTACTTGGAATAATGACCTACTCTTCACATGTAACATATGGGAAACAGTGGACTGTCCACCTCATATTAGTAAACAGCTGGAGATGAAGTAGGCAGGCTGGAAGAGGTCAGCAGGCCACGTGATTTACAAGCTAAGCTGGATGTCCATGCTGTTCTTATATTTATCCTGCATCAGCTCACAGATGCCTAGTTTACAAGAGACTTACACTCAGTAGAGGTCTTCTGTTCCTTACCACTGCTTGTTACTCACCTAACACAATCTTTCAGATCTTTTTTGTTTTTACAAAGGGAAACATTCAGTTCTGCTCCTGTTCAAACGATCTATCAGCTCTGCGTTATAAAATACAACAGCACAGATCTGAGACCATTAGTTAAAGACATAAAGAATCACACCCAAAGTTGTAAACGTAAATTTTTGTGAATTATTTTTTATTGAAGTATGTTCAGGAAATTTACATATAGATTAAACCCTAAATATACCAAATGTCAGTCTGTTTACATCCTAATGCCTTTGCTGCTGTGTATGGATTGGGTTCGGAGGTGGAGCATTCTTCTCATTGCCTCTAACTAAAACATTACAGCGGTGAGGGTTAAAAGAGATCCTTATAGGCCACAGACACGCTGGGGAGGTGTTTGAGTTGTTTGGACTTTGGTATGAACTTGCCAGAATTTTATTGTATATTACCTGAAAACCTAATGAGCCTCCATCTGGAGACATATAACTGATTACAGGCTCAATTATTTCTCCTACCTGAACAGCTCAGTCTGTTGTTCATACTCACTTCTATAAAAACACAAGCAGCAGCGACTTCTCCTTGTCAGAAGGAGGTAATCTTTGCTGAAGGCTGTTATTCCACGGACTCCTACCCCATGCAGGCAAACATCTCATTTCTTTTTGGCTTTTGTCTTTTTTCCATTCTAAATTTCATTTCTTGGGCATTTTAAATGCCTCCTCCCTCAAGGTGATCCTGTAGTAGTTAGCGGTTCATCAGCGCGGATGTGTAGGTAATATCGATATCCTTGTCTTCTCGGATGGGGCAATATAATCGAATAGCTGAGGGGTCAGAACAGTGGGATAACGTAGAGTGATCACTTCTAACTAAAATATGATAGCACTGAAGGAGAAAAGAAAGGCTTATGGAGCAAAAGAAGGCAGAAGGTGCATTTGAATTGTTTGGATAGTGATATAACGCACCAGGAATACGTCCACAAAAACTTACCGATAGAGCCTGGCTATCAAGGCAAAGGGTTTGAAATCTGCCTTATAGACTCACTATTTCCTGCTGCAATCCCCTTCTTTCCTTTTTCTGTCTTCATCTGGAAAAAAAGAAATCACGTTATGCTCTAAGTAAAGTCTGTGCGCAGCGTCCGGGTCTGTGTGAATTCAGGGCTGTTTGGAAGCCGACGTTGCTAAAGCAAAGTTGGGCAGAGGTGGTCGCTGCCCCCTGACTACCTGGAGCGCTTCGCTGCGTGATTTGAAAACCAGAGGGAATGGAAGTTCCTAAAAATGTAATAACTCATTTGTGAATTTCAGTTGATGTGTTTATTCCTCCATCAGTTTGAGGGTTCAGTTTTTATGGGCACTTTTATTTTACAGAGTACCCATCGTAACATTTTCTTCCTCTCCCTTTTGCTTTATTCCCATGGGTTGAAGCCAGCCTGTCACGGGTGACCGGGGTCCTCGCCAGTTCAATGGGGACAGAACGAAATCACTTCTGTAATGAATTGGGCAGGGCTTATGTCAGCCTGTTCTGCTGGATGGTCACTGAACCATGGGTGATAGGCTGCAGTTAGCATCTGCTTTTAAGTCATGCAGTAAAGATTAGAAGATCTGTGTCAGTGAGGGAGCAGGATCTAAACCCTGATGAGACAACGGATACAGCCACGTGATGACGAGGGCATTAGGATCTCCATCCCACTTCACAGGAATGTGAAATTGGCTTTTGACTTGCTGGGGATTGGAGGAAATGATTCTATGCAAGCAATAATTGCTTTCAAAGAGATGCAAAAATGTTTTCCTTGCTTGGCTAAAACATCCATCTGAGATGGTAACTACCTATGCCTGGCTCTTGCAGGCAGCCTGAGAAATGTCCCCAGGTCTTCAAGGCAGCTGTGAAATGAAAACCTTCTCCTAACACATGATACATTCCCCTTATTAGCTACAGCCCAGTGGCCACTGTCAAACACATATTAATTATTCCTCTATTTTTTCCTTTTTAGCACCTGAAAGAAGCTTTTCCCTTCCATAAGCAGCTCTTTATTGACCAGCAGTTTGTTATTGATTTCTGTATTCAATAAAAAGTGTGGTAAATGGGGACATTAAATTATGCTAGAGATCTCACTTTTAAAAATGCAAGGGAAAATAGGACGCTATGAAGTGTTTCGTTAACACACGCAAGGTAGAGGTAGAATCTTTGTTGGGGTGACTGCCTGAAATCTGTTTTGGTTGCAAATAGGCACAATTTGGTCTGCCGCATGTGCGAGTACATGTGCATATATATGCACACACACATATGTGAAGTGGAGCTTTTCTTCCTGAGAGAACTGGAAGTTATTTCTCATTTGAAGCCCAAGTCCGTTCATTCTCATTTGGATGAAAAATTAATTGTGAGTCCATATTATGACATTCATTAGGCAAAACTTTGAGAACACTCCCTCAGACTGCGGTCAGACCAGTCACAAAACATGATACAGGGAAGGACTTTGGAGTAAATTTAGTTCAGGTTTGTGTGGTAGGGCTTGCAGGAATTGACGGGAAAGCTTCCAGTGACCTCTCAGAATGAATGCATGTGCACTTAGCTGTGAGCTGGTGGCCTGGGGACTGCATCTTCAGCCACGGAAGATGTTGTTATATGTGTGAAGCAGTGGGATATCCAGGTTTCTACCACTGAAGTCAGTGACCTTAACTTTTGAGAGGCTCCTCATTTTGGCAGATGGCTTTGGGGTTCTTGCAGACAAACATCTTGAGGTTAAGCATCCTTCCCTGGTAGAAGTCAGTGTATAGTGTATATGATACTTGCTCACACAGAAATGTGCCTTGACCTACAACAAGCATGAAGTTACAGTACTTTAGATCAGGTGTGTGGTTATAACCTAATTAGTGAGAGTGAAATCTGGTGTGAGGAGGAAGGCAGGGAGCAGGTTAAATCACTGTGAAAGTACATATGACACCAGTCCCTTTTGTACACTGGGTAGAATGAGATCTCTCTTTTCCTCAAGTTTCCTTTCAATGTGATTCACAGTCCCAAGCCTCTCTAAGTGCATCTGGCCTGTGCTTGGTTTTTTGGTATGATTTTGTTTTCTCCTCAAACAGGGAGATGAAAACTAGGTCAGGTAGTGTAAATGCAACTCAGCAATCTGCTCAACGGGGAAAGTCAACTGCAGGACTGGGGTGTCTCTGGAGGCTTCCTTGAATGCATGCCTCAGTAACTCTAGGGCTGGAGAAAGAAAAAAAAAGCCATTGCTTTACCAGTGGCTTGGTTTCTTCCCTTTTAGTGCTATAATAGATACGTAACTCCTTTCACGCTTGTGGAAGTCAGGATAAATTGATTGTGAGCTCTGTGGAATTACATGGGGGCGGGGTGGGGGGAATGAGGTGTTTCTCTTTCTGCCTGCTCTGGTCTTCTGTAACTCTCCCCAGTCGCTGGATACTTGGATGTGGGTTAGGGAACAAGCTGTAGTGACCTGGCCTTGCTGCTGCTGCTCTCCTGTCCGCAAAGAGAGCTGGCATGGCTGTTCTGTGAGTACGGTATGTTGGCTGCTATCCAACTGTATGAACTTCTTAAAACAACTGACGTCCTGTTGTAGGTACGTGTATTTCTAAACAGAACTAAATGGTGGCCATGGTCATTTATCCCAGGGGGGTCTGAAAAGTGCCTAGCACAGTGCTGTTGGAGTAATGATGACAGTGAGAACCTGTCCAGTCCAATGCCCCTGAGCAGGGACAGTACTGAGCACTTCTCACACTCCTGCTAGCATACAGTGCCTCCTTAACTAGCTACCCCCACCCAACCCTTCGTGGGCGTCTTTCCTCTCTCGGCAGCTACATTTCCACAAACCCCAGAGGTTTCTCGGTGGCAGGCAGTGGGGCAGTTCCTGGTGCTGTGTGAGGAGCGGTGGGGACTGTGGTTGCAGGCATCTGCTCACGTTGCCCGTCTCCGGTGGAGTCTGTATGGGGCACGCTGCTCTGGCGTGGCTCTGCCCTGGAGCAGCCTCTGCTGTTCGGGGGGGATGTGATGCCGTATGAGAAGGGCGGAGCAGGGCTGAGTGGGAAGAAAATGTTTTTCCAGGCAGTCTCTTTCTCCCTGGGGACACTCTCTGCAGTCTCAAGGTCCTCAGCTCTAGGCCGGTGAATGACACTTGTGTCTGCACTGTCACATCACGTTGGGATTTGAGCACACCAAACCTTGGACTCTCCTGTTATCCACCCCACTTGTGTGCTCGCTTCGTCTTTCCACCAGTTCCTCAAAGGAGGAGGAGAAGTGGGGAGGGACTGGGTCAGACTGGGCTCCAGCTGAACCCTCTCTCCAGGCAGTAGGGATGCAGGCTGCTGAATTCTTGCCTTTCCCTGGGCATGGATGGTGGAGGCACAAGAAACAAAACTGAAGCTGCAAAAATTGAACTGGGCAGACATGAAAGCAGGGGAAAATGGGCAAAAACTGCTCTGTTATTCCTGCACTGCATGATGCTGGAGGCTGTGGTGGGCTACGCAGGGGCTACTGGGACTGAGCTGCCCTCTCTGCAAGTGTTGAATCCTTTATTTCCAGAGTTCACCTTGGCAGTATTTGGGGCCTGAGGAAGAAATGGGGGTAGAGGATCACAGCCCAGCTTCTCGTTCCAGTGCTAGGAGGGACCCCAAACAGCCATGGGGAGGGAAAGGACCGGGGCTCCCACGGCAGCACCACGGCTGTGGTGTTGGTACTGCTGACCTAGGGGACATGTCTGGCTCCCACTGATGCATCTTCTTCTCCTGGAGCCAGTTGTGAAGGGAGAGAAACAGGCCACAGCGCTTAGTCTCAAGGAATGCCTGTGCTGAGAGCAGCGGCTGCACGGAGGTGGGGAGGAAAGTGGGGTTTTTGCCCTGGGAGCTCGGCAGGCTCCGCGGCCCCAGCACACATTAACCCCACCCCCCCAGGCTTGCACTGCTGCTCTGTCTTTCTTGAATGAACAGGGACCTTGAGTCTTTCGGGCCATTTGTCATTTTTTATGAACACACCAATTCACTTAAAATTCGCCCACACTATCTTCCTCCCAGCTCTTGCTCGGTCCATTTAGCTGATTGCTGCATACTCCTGTTAGTGCTCTGTTGGGCTGCTGATGTATGTTTAGTAACTCTCCATAGTAGACTAGTTCTAAAAAGATACAGTGCTAAGAATTTCTGACACAGGGAGCTGAAAAGCCAAGGATATGTATTTCTGGGCGAAGCCCTGCTCTTGGCCTTCAGCCCTCTCGC
The DNA here is from genome assembly GCF_000687285.1 of Phaethon lepturus. NCBI lineage: Eukaryota > Metazoa > Chordata > Aves > Phaethontiformes > Phaethontidae > Phaethon > Phaethon lepturus. The sequence continues at coordinate 6,224 of NW_010520686.1, forward strand.
TGATATTGCATGGTGGGATTGAGAATGGAAATTTTTGGTCCGTGTCTCTGCATTAAAATTAGTTAAACAAAGTTGGGTGTTTTGTTTTTTTTCCCCCCTAGTTAATTATAGTTTGGCAATCGTGCTTTGTGATGATTGGAGCAGCGCTGCGTATAATAGATGTACTCAGGTAATTACCTCATCTGTTTAAAAAGGCCTTGTGGACAAATAAATTTCCCTTTCTCTTTTTTCCCCCCTTTCTGAGAGGAGGGGAGGAGAGGAACGCTGAACAAACAGCGCACGTATTCTGACAGAGCCCTGACATAAATCAGCGACAGACGCACCCGGAGGAGCAGGTCCGGCTCTCTCCTGCGCCGCGGCGGCGTGGCCAGGCCACGGATTCCCACCCTGCAGGATCTTCGCGCTACAACTGTGCTAAGTAATAGCAAAATCTTTTAATGGGTTATGCGTGGTGCTTTCATGATACGAACCCGTCAGGCTCCATTTCCTTCCCACACATACCGTGCTGTTTTACAGCTTTCTCATGCCTCGGGTGAGAAAAAGCTTCCTTTTGCTTTCAGTTCCAGCTGGAGAACGATTTTATCGCTCGTTCCCACCTGCCCCGGTGCAGGGAGGCTTGGCTGGCGGCTCTCTGCCGGCCTAGGGGCAGCCCCACGGCGTGGGGGGATGAGACCGGCAGCAGCAAGAAATGCTCTCGGCTGCCGCTTGGCCCGGTGTTGGCAGGGGCAGGAGCACGAGGGCCTGGGTCTGCAGACACTGAGCTACTTGCCAGCGGAAATAATGGCTCCGCTGGCGGTGGAGGGAAATGGCTCCAGATCGGATTTAAAAGCAAACAAGTTCCTTACTGCTGCGGGAAGGAGGGAGTGCTTCGTTGGCCAAGGTTTCCTTTGAAAGGGCTGACGTCCACTGGCAGGGGCTCGGATCCAGTCCCATTTCTGTTGCTGGGGTAGAAGGCACCGCTGAACGACGGCAGTAGTTATTCACAGAGGATGGTTTACTACGGTATCTCGTGTGTCTTACACCTGCAACGCCATACACGCAGATTGCCAAGGAAGTGAATCAACCACAAAAGCTTCCTCTAATTAATATAGAATCACAGAATCATGGAATTGAATCACAGAATAGTTTGGGTTGGAAGGGACCTTTGAAGGTCATCTAGTCAACCACCCCTGCCATGAGCAGGGACATAACTAGAGCAGGTTGCTCAGAGCCCCGTCCAACCTGACCTGGAATGTTCCCAGGGATGGGACATCTACCACCGCTCTGGGCAACCTGTGCCAGGGTTTCACCACCCTCATTGTGAAAATATTCTTCCTTATATCTAGTCTAAAATGTAATATGGCATTTTCTACATACCATATAACCATAGATCCAAAATTTTACATCTGGAGCTAGAAGGATTTGCTGGATTTTCTTCACTTATGATTAAATTTCTGGTCTTGAAGTCTCCTTGGGAAAAGGAATAATTATGAGAGGTCATTTGTCAAAAAGGGTTCATGCATATGACTAATTTATTGCACTTCAACAGTTTACCATGGATCAGCTGGAAGATAGAGACTGTGTGTTCCTAGCCCTAAGCATATATATGGGGCTGGGCTAATATGTATTTACACAACAATGTATTTCTATAGGATGAATTTTCAAAACAGTAGTGAAAAAAACCAGAGATTGTCATGGAATTGCTCATATTTTTGCCAAGCCTGTGTTATTACTGTACTCTTACTCTATTACAGAGTTCAAACTGTAACTTGGAAATATTTCCTAAAGGAGGTAGTACTGTTGTTTAAGTTAACCTTCCCTTGAGAAGATGCTTCTCAAGCCATATCTTATTAGCAGATAAGGTTTTGCCCCCCTGTCAAACATTTAATTGTTGGTTTCATGAACTCTCTATCCAGAGAAATTCTTGTTCATTTATAGAGTAAAATCTGTACTCCAATTAATTTTGTTCTCCTAAATGCTACCAGGTCTCAGTACTCTTCTCAAATTCTAATACTTAAGAATTATTTCTCATTTCACTAACTTTTTTTTGGTTATTCTTCTTTCTTGTATACCAAATGTACTGAAACGCCTTGTGTCTTCTTGTGCAGGGTTATTCTGGGCAAGTTCTGCAGTAAATGAGTGAAGACATTGCCGGTACTGTCCCACTGAATTCACAGAGATTTTGGAGGTCTTCCTAACCTTGTGTCCAACTCAACTGACTTCCAGGAATTCCTGTGGTTCTTTGATTTTAAGAGCTCAATTCATTGTTCCAAGACCTTCTTTTAGACATGTTTTTTTTGCAGAAGTGGAAATTTTAGTGCGTATACAGGCACACATGTTTGTATGCACACAGACTCACATAAATTTTCCACATATATAGTGTTTCAGACTGACTGGAAAAATGCCAGGCTAAGGTGGAAATGCCAGTCCCTCAGATACCTGTCACTGATATCTGATACATGGCTTTATAATACCGCATCCTTTTAAAACTTGTGTTCTTTACAGACATGAAGAATACTCCATTTATGTCCTGGTGTGCAGACAGTTCACCAGACCTGTCTTTCAAACTGTGAGAGCACTGCATGGACCCTGAAAAACCAGCAATGTTGTCCTCTCGTCATGGGTGCCCCACTCGACTTCTCGGGTCAGGGCAGCCCTCGAAGCTGACAGGATGGCCAGGAGCTACCGGACAGTTCATTCACTGTGGACTTAGAGCCATAATGAAGGCAAGGAATGAGCGAGATTATGTATTTCTAGCAGATCTTTTTTTTTTTTTTTTGTCTTTCAGAGTGTTATTCTATTGATCTTATATCACAGCAATCACTAAATACCCCTTAGTACTGGGAGATCACCTAAACAATTTACATTCTAATAAGCAAAACAGAGGAAAGGAAATATGGTTATGCATCTTTTACAGATGGTGGACTTACTCATGGCAAGTTTAAGTGGCCTTTCCAATATAATGCAGAAAGTGAAAAATGACCAAGGAGTAAACCAAGATATCCAGAGTCCCAGGCTGGAATTTTAATCACAAGATCATCTTTCCTGGCCTGGCTTGTCCCCAGAGGTAAGAAATTTTGCTTTTACATTTAGACATCTCAGGGCAAATTTGTCCTTGTTGTCACTCCATAAAGGGAAGGATTTACACGCAAGGGCTTCCCTTGTATAGGGAGGAGGTGGCTTGGGTGGGAAAAGGAGTATCAGCCTAAGATTTTTTGCATCATCCTCCCTGAAATTCTCATACAGGAAAAGGAAAGAAATACCCCAACTCTGCAGGGCTTGCCTCTCCATTATAAGGATTAAGAAAGCAACCGTGTTGGTCCTTATAAATTGTCAAGGCTTCAATCTGCTGGACCTGCCTGCAGCCCTGCAGGGTGGGAAGCCCTGGCCTGAGCGTTGCACAGCCATTGCCATGAAGGCTCATAAGCTCCAGTCTGTCTTGCTGCAGGTTTCCAAGCCATTATTGCTCTAGTCACCTTCCCTGTGCAAAAGTACCTGTACTTCTCAGTAGAAAAGTACTTACCCCTGTGTTAAGCCAAGATGTTGTGCTTGTACTGAAATGACATCTATGAGACATGGGTCAGAAGAGACCTCTTAGAGAGGTTATCCTGTAATTTCCCACTTCACCTTCTTCTGAAATGACCATTACTGGATATAGTAAAAGACAGGAGAGGCTCTCCTGTCACCTTTGCCATGTCCCCTTCAGCAACCAGGGCAGTAAAGTGAGTCAGCCTCATTCACTAACGTGCAAGAGGATGGGAAAGCCCCAGCTAGAACTTTTCTGGGACTCAGAGCAAATGTATCTTTTCAAGCAGGGCTATAGGATGTGGATCATCTTCGTTTGACCTTCTCCAAGCTTGACCCAAATGGGAATCAATTTAAAGTGTTGCTGGTGTAAGGACTTTTTTCTGGTCCTCTGACAGTACTCATACCAGTTTTTATTATGAAATAATTCTATACCATTTTTGAGTTGACCAGAATTAGGACAGGACACCCAGTGAGAAGGTGTTAGGATTTGATCCTGACTGTCAAAATAAACTTCCATGTCCTGCAGTGTCAGAAATCACCTGTATGAAAAGTTCTTCCCAGGGCTTTCAACCCTTCTTTTGGGGCAGAAAGGCCAAGAAGAAGCACGTAGACACGTATATGTGTGGGAGGCTGAGAGGACTTAGCAGAGACAGGGTTGAGGTCTCTCATGCTAAAGACTCCCAAGGACTTTCTTACCAGGGCAGTTACCAGTTCTTGCTCAGTTAAGTCAGTAAGGATTGCTCAGATGATGGTGGCCTTTTCTGCTGTAGGAAATTAATGCTTCCCTGTTTATTGCTTTTCCTTTTTTATGAAGCAGAAGACAGGTCAATTAGTTGGAGAAGGCCAGCAGCCTGCTGGGAAATCTGCAAAGCTAAAAACAGTGTTAAGAGAATACTTAGATAAATTGCTGAACCTGCGCTCATTAACATGTAACAAAAATGCTTAAGCATGACTTTAGGCATGATAAGCTTAAGGGACTTGTTAAAGAATGTAAACTCTAGGCTTTCACAAGCTCTCTCTCTCTCTGGAACAAAGATGACTGTGAAGATACCAACTAGACACTATTACTAAAGTTCATTTGTTGCTTAGTCTAGCTTGTATCAGTCAGACTCTTGAAATGAAATAGAGCAAGATATTTCAGGACCTTTTGGTTTATATTTTTCACACTTCAGAGGCTCAACTTCCATTTTCCAAAGTAAAATTTCGCCTTTTGAAGCAAAGTATGTAAACAAAAAGAGAACCCCACAGTCAGGATTTGCAAAGTCTTTCGAGGACATCATAGAGCTAATGACAGGCTCAATGGTTTTCAATTTCCAGTACAATTTTGCAGATTGAAGAAATATGAATAGTTCAGAGATGTCTGAAGTCCCTGCATTATTACATTATTACTTCACCTGGGGCAAATCCAAGACCTCTATGAGCCTCTTCTATTGCTTTCTTCAGCAAATAGGAAAACCAGACAGGGATGGTCTGAGGTGTCCAGTTATGAGCAGATACAGAGCAGCAGGGCTGGAAAATAGGCTGCTCTGTTAGCTGTTAGCATAAGGTTGCATCCAGTGCAATGAGCCCATTCTTTTTCCCTTTTTCTTGGGAAGGGATATCTTCTTACTATAAGCAAGCGGATCAGTGCATCGTTACCCAGGACACTTTACAGGTGAAAGTGTCTTTCTTTACTTTACTACCTGCTGCTGTGGTTCCTAGGGATGAGTTGGCCACCATGGCTTTGCCTGGGTTGGCCAGTCCCAGGAGGGGGCTGTAAAACATACTAGCTTGTTTTCAGGCCAGCAGATGCAACCGGTGAGGCGTTCACTGGATTAATAATAAAGCAGGAGAGGACCAGTGAGGACAGCACATAGGGAATGTTTAAAGGTCCAACTGACCCCTTAACATTAGCATCCAGCTTCCTGACCATGTTGCTTTGCACCTTCCTTCTGGGACTATTGAAAAAAACCCCAACCTGTGAAAAAGAAGGATTTATAAGATAATAAAAAGAGACAACAGAACTTGCTTTCCAAAACGCAGTTAAACAGCTTTGAAATACAATGAAACAGCAAATATGTTTGTACAAATCTTCCACGATTAACGAATGTTCTCTTGTATGCTCATTTCTCTCACAGTCTCAGCTCTACTACTTAGACACGGTACAAGATCTTGTCAGGGAACAGGATCACACATCTGTTGGAAGTCACCATCAGTATCTCATCACTGTGATAAACTACGGTTCTGAAGGCAAAGACATAGTATAACAGGTGTGTGCCTTCATTTTTATCTTTAAAGTAATTAAAACATCTATGGAATTTTATCTTATTTCAGTTACCTGCAGTAGAGGGACAACCCTCTGCCCTCTATGTTATGCACAAGGAGTGATGATATACTTGCTCATGATCAGAAGAGACATTTGTCTGTGTTATTTCCCAAAAAGCTCTTAAAATAGCAAATATTTTGGTCTCCTTGCTATGTCTCTATGTAAAGACATGTGTGCATATTTGTTTTTAGAGCTGAGTGAGTAATGGGCAACAAATCATTTATTTAACATGTTTTCCTTCAGCTGAATCTACAAAGAAATGCAGTGTAATTGGGGAAGCAGCTCTGTGCCTCTCAAGGCAAAGAACCTTTGAGTAGGATTGATATAAAAGTTGCCAAAAAGTAATTTCTTCATTAAAAATCAGGGAAAATAAATGTGTTTTCTGTTTTTCTTCCATTCAAGAAAAATACTTTAAAAAAATAAATTTTTTTATTCATTGACAAAAGCATCAGGGACAGAGCAGCAGGAAGGATCTTTTCCAAAGCAATTAATTTTCAAAGCTTGGGGCAAGGATCTCTTGCACCAAAGAAGAGGGGATGCAACTCCATAGGGAAATCCCAGACAGCCTGGGTTTTCTGAGGGTTCAGGACAGGATGTGCATCTCTGCTGCACAGTTAACAAACCATCAGCCCCACGTCAGGGATCCTCATACATGGATGATGGGGATGTGACATTTGGCTCAGAATACTACTTCTTTCTGGTCAAACACAACCCTGAGAAACACCTCCCAAAATATTAAATTAATTACAGAAGTGAGGAGGAATATATCTGAAAAGAAGGGACTTTATATCTTTGGTGCCTAATGACACAACAAAGCCAGCTATTTTTTGCAGCTCTTCTCAGCTCCAGTGGATCATTTTATGCTTGGAATTAAAACTGTCCGTGCCACACCAACAAATATCTGCCATTCTTTGACAACAGGGCCACTCTTCTGTTTCACTGCCAAAAGCTGCTGCAGGAACCATTGGCTGTGTGATCTTACCGAGACATTTAATGTGGAGCTCTACAGTAAGTGCACAGGCTAAATGTGATTGCTAATTTGGTATCTCTCCTTGCTTTGAGCTTTGTCCGTGTTGCCTTTACCTGGTCCTGGTCCTTTTCATCTAAACAGTATCAGTTCATTGCAACAGGACAAAATACATATTCATATGTTTAGGAAGTAGCTTAGCACTGAGTGTGTTTTCTGCATCTCACTGAAAGTTAATGGCCATGAACTCCATTGTCTGAAAAATTTATCTGGGGTGATGATTATGATAATGTCTCTTGGGGTGCATTTATCATTCATGCTTCTGAAGTGAGTCCTGTGGAAAACAAAGGCTGACGTATCTGTTTCCCTGTTCAATTAACAGCATTAGCTGCTCTTAAAATATTAATCTTCCAAGCTAAGTTGCAAAAGAATTTGTGGAAAGAAGACAGCCCAGGGCTACAGGGATG
>NW_010520686.1:13500-28789 GCF_000687285.1 Phaethon lepturus
ATGGCATTATAATTCAGAATGAAAACATTTTTAACAGTAAATATGCTGCAGTTCTTTGATACTTTCTATCTCGGGATTACAAAGCATCTCACAAGCCTCAAACCAGTGCTCATGTTCTCCTTAATGTTACAAGGCCACAGAGACAAATGATTGATTCCAGATGGTCGGGAGGATCAGAGGAGCTAGAGAGAGTAGAATCTGGCATCTTTCTTCATCAAACTCACTTTTCTTGCACTGTCTGCTCTATTCATTACTTGAAAATATGCCTGCTCCCTCATTTCATCCTAACCTGTTCTTTATCCCTTCCACATGTAGGACTTTCCAGCCAGCTACTCAGTTGGCTTTCCAGAGGGTATTTGGGGGCCACGCCCCCCCGTGTGGCTGCCCACAGCTGGGATGTCAAATATAAAGATTGCTACCCAGGGTGTTGGGGTTTCAGGATGTGGCACTTTGAAAATCAGATTGCACAAATCAAATAAAAAAACCAAATATATAGAAATACGTTGCTTATATTAACACTGTTGTACATGAGTTTCATCATCCTAGGCATTGCTTGAATGTATCCTGCGAGCGCCAGATGTGTAGGAGCTACTTGGACATGCACACTCAGCTGGTGAGTGACAGCAATGTTATGTGATTCATGTCTTCTGAATTCACCTGCTCGTGTCTGCTGGAAATGTGTCTCCACTCCAGAAGCCACTGGCAATGGCACCTTCAACATCTGAAGACACAGACAATGCCAAAATCAAGAGGCAAGTGGTGAACTTTGGGTACCATCTTTGGTTTTGTTTGGTGGAAGTCTGGCAGTGCTGAGGCTCCAGACGTGTTGAAAGCAATGTCTCGGTGCTGACCCAGTTGGTCTCTTCGTCTCCTTATATTCCTCCACCTTTTATCTGTTATCTTACCAAGGAAAACGCTGAGGGCAAGAAACATTTTTTGATTCTGCATTTGCAAATGATCCAATAAAGGTATGGCTTATGAATGAGCCCTCAAGGCACTGCTGCAGTAATATGAGTGATAAATAACAATAATTATGATAATAATGGAGATGGCATTTATTAGCAGAGGCACTAATAGAGTTCTAATAAGAATCACAACTGGGTGATGCTTTTTAATCAGAATTAATGACATGTGTTGAAATATGTTATAGCAAGATGCCGTTGATTTGGCAGCTGGGTATTTAACAGAATCTCAGACCTTTCTCTAAGTAAGTTCAGGCCAAAGATAATTAGTTAGAATATAGATAAGGAAATTCTTAAAGCTGCACTTTCCTTTGGGGGAAATATCTATCTGTCTGTCTGTCTGTCTATCTATCTATTATTTGAGTGTTAGAATGAACATGTGAATGCACTATTTGCCATTAGGGCCATTGGAAGATGCTAATATATGTGTTGCTTTTTTGAATTTGTGTATAGGTTTCAGGCATGAAATGTCCAGGCACGTTACCACAGCACGTTACCACATGTCATCCTCCTCTTAAAACACTGCAACACAGCTTGCCCCAAAAGCGCTGCTAACAGAAGCCATGCACTAAGCAGACAGTCAGGATCTTCTATCCCAAAGCAATCACCTCTAATTAGTAAAAAATGGTAATAATAAATACAAAACCCCATTTTAGCAAATACACACCCCCATTTTAGCACAAGATGACCTCCAGCTCATCACTTAGTACCAGCTCATCACTTACTTAGGGAGATAAAAGAAGCATTTGTCTTGTTCTAAAATCTCCAGTATTTTGTGAAAATGTACATTCAGGCTCTGTTTGGGGAGAGTGGCCTACCAGGTCCTCCCTCCTCATATAAAAGGGAGTGCAGCTCCATCTTCACCTATCCTAGAAAAACTGCTCCTGTGGGGTGCCTTCCAGATGTAGTGACTTCTGGGGTCATTAGGGAGGTCAGAAGGACGCTTGGTTCTCACTCCCTTTGGATATCCCGTCATACATGGGTGCCCACCGGCCAGGACATGTGGCTGATCTAGGTAGCCTATCACTGAGGACTTGCCACAAGGCTCTATCTAGGAGATGCTTCATGGTGCATGTGCCTGGTCCCTGCTCTGGTGCCTGCAGTCACCCCTTTGCTCAGGGGCTTGCTGCCTCCTGGGCTGGAAGCCCCTCTCAATGCCAGGGACTCGGAGTTGGTGGATGTGGGTCATGTTGCAGGGGATGATGCTCGCTGGGATGAACGGTACTGGAATAAATGAAGAAGGGGTTCATGGTTCAAAAGCAGTCATTGCTGAAACAATCGGCTTCATCAGTCATCACGAGTTTCTTGGAAACAAAGGATTTCAAGGGACTGAGGACAGCCCAAAAGCAATGATGAAGTGTCTTTCCCTGGTGGACAGATCTTCACAGTTCATCTGGAAAGGTCTAAGAACAAAGGACATGTCTTGAAAAAAGAGAGGACTGCCTCACAGCAGTAAGAGAGTCAAGATTTTATGTGTTTTCTTCTGAATTTCACTGCTCACTCTCTCTAGTAACCTATCAGCACCAGACATCACTGTTGTGCAACCCCATTAAACATCAGTATCAGCGTCAGTGGAAGGTGACAGAGAAGGGACTGCCTGTGATTGATTCACCCGTCCCTCCTCAGAGGTCTGTCTCCTGGTCTTGAATGGAGAACACAAGGATGAAACAACAGTTGTTCCTCCTCTCCTGTGCCAGCTGGGCTATCCATGCAGTAGCCTCTGGTGTTTGGTAGGACTTCCCTTTCAGTACAGAGACTGTGTCATCGGTGGATCGCAATGCCTCTCTGCTGCATCTCTGCTAATAAGCAATCATGAGTTTCTTGATTTAAATCTCCTTGCATCCCTCCTTAATGATACTGAGTTTGTTATGATCATTGTTCTTCTGACATCCCATCTATTATGGCACCATTTATTTAGCGAGGGCTTTTTTTTTAAAAAAAAAAGAAAATAATTATTCCACTCTGTTCTTGTTCCAGATGGCTTCTATAATTAGTTTATTACTTTTGCAGATGTTGTATGAAAACTTCAGGATGTGAGCCAACAATGGGGAGCTGGAGCTAATGAAAGTGAGTTTTCAGTTGATTATTCACAATGTGGAAATAAATATATTCTGTGTCTCAACTAAGTGCAATGCAGAATGCAAAGCATGTATCTGGAGCGTTTGATTCCAAAGGCGTGTGTTGTATCAAAGCCTCTGGCTCCAGGTCATGTTCTTGTCCCCTGTTTCTATGGGCAGGAGACAAGGAAAGGCCAATGTCTTTTCTGCCCAAAAGACTGGGGTATTGTGATCAAGAATAAGACTGCACAGTCCCGGTTCCAATCCCTAAATGCTAAACGTTTTTCAGCCTTACCTGGATCCTTCGTCTCCATGCTCCTGTCCCCACAAAGGAGGACATCCCTGTTTGGTTTCATGTCTACTTTCTTATACTTCACTGGTTTTCACAGCAGCTGCACCGCAGAAACAGACCTCCTGCCCTCCGTTCATATGGTAATGAGTTGATCACATATTTACTAATTTTCTGGGATGGCAGTTATTTCATTAAGGGCAATTATTCATTCCCCTTTTGGGTTTAGATTGCAATTTAAAAAAAAAAAAAAAGATGACTTGAGAGAACCTCCCTTGCATTGGAAAGCAGCATTTCCCTCTGAAGAACGCCGGTACCCATTTATAAGCCCTCCTGGATAGGTTTCAATGTTAATATCCTTGGTTGAAAATGCTTGGTGATTAATAGCATTGCCCGGCTAGTTAAATACATGATCAACCTGGGAGCAGTCGTGTTTCTCAAGTAACAACAGTAATTGACAGAATGTTCAGCAAATAAAACTAGCTTAATGCTGTACTAATATATAATTAAAATACCTGTAACTCAACCCCACTGAGGATACAACACCGCCACAGAAATGCCAAGTGTTTCAGGTTAAAAAAAAGGTATCGGGTTTAAAAAACCTGAATTTTCTTTTTGAAGCCTCCCTCCCCCTCCTCAGCACAAATAGCCACAGCAGTAATTCTGTGTTCAGAGGTGCCAGCGAGCAGAGGACCGTTGCGGTTTGCGGTTGCTCCCACACATTTGTGCCCGCGAACACACGGTGATGCACATTTAACGAGCGGCTCGCTGGCATCCCCCCTTTCTGCCTGCGACGTATCCCACCGCCAGCCGGGGGACGTGAATTATTTGCTGCCAAACAAAGAGCAAAGGCGTTCGGCGACGTCACCCTGGCAGTGGGAGCGGAGGGGAGAAAATTCAGCCTCGTGTACAGCTTCTGCCCCTCCTGCTGGGCTGGTCCGTGCTGGCCAGCCCCGGGCTGAGCACCGTGGAGGGTCCTGTGCAAGCGCAGGGAAACTCCCTCTCGTGTGCAAGGCTTTGGCTTCGTGTTCTTCAGGCTTAACGTCCTGCCTTTAATCTCCCCGCCGTCCCTCTCCAGGCACATCCTAGAAGGCATTTACTGGCAATGCACATTCAAATGCAGCGCACGTCCCGAGCTTCAAGTGCTCTGCAGCGTTACGGTCCAGATCTTTCACCGTCCCTGAAATCCAGAGGGGAGGGGAGATATTGACCCTGTATCTGAGTTGTCAGACACAGGTAGAAAACAAAGCAGTGTGATGATCTCCTTTCCCCTTCCATTGGCAACACGTCTTCGGTTATAACAGAATTACGATGTGCAGTTCCCCCAGCTTTGCTTGCACTGCAACAGATATTAATCAATGTGTGCTATCCATCGCACTATTTGTTTTATCCAGATATGTTATTAACCTCCTTTCCATCAATCCGGTGAGCACCAGAACTGTTTGGAAGTATAACAGTATTCACTGCTTTTACAGAGGGTATAGTAAAAAAATTAAAACTCCATAAAATGTCAGGTCAGGTTAACACCAGTATAATTCTTCTGCAGCTGGTGGGAAGGCCAAAGGAAGGCTGGAGCCCAGCTGTTCCTAGAGCAAAGCACTGAATACATAGGCTCAATTTTGGAGCTCTGTTAGAGCAAGAAAAAAGAAGAAATTAAAATAATTGCCTTTATCAATTAAGGTAGCTTATAGGACAAACCCACAACTAGAATGAAAGCAATGGTAACACAGGGTTACCAATAGCAATGTTTTGCAGTATGGAAGTAGGCAGAGCAAGCAGGAGCAAGAAATGGGACTATCAGAAATCTAAATGGCATGCAAGCACATGGGTCCTGTCCTGAAGACCTTCTAGAGTTTGGATAGAAAAAGAGGGATTTCTCTTATATTTTTTTCAAATTAGCAGACATGATTAGGATGAAGTGACTTAACAGAAGTTAGACAGCGTCTGTAGGATGCCCATGACTTATCTCCAAGTGTGGTGAATTGTCTGTTTTTTTAGAAGATTGGCCACCTCTTGCTCTGGAGGGAAAGCAGGCTCTAAAAGAAAAAGCTATCAGCTCCTTAACTGGAGAGTATTGGGAGGACAGGGATAGGTATAATGAAGATAAACTGCTGGAATAATGGAAAGTGAGAAGTTTGATGGTGATCAGTTCACTAAGAATTCAGGTTACTGTGAAATCATTATATTGCACAATAAGTGAAAAAAATTTTATTAATATATATATGTTCACAAAGATATTCCATTACATCAAAATAACAAAATATTCTCCATTTTACAGCAGTTCCTATCTCAAAACCACTTCCTTCCTCTCTTTTTTTTTTATCATCATTCTCTGGCTGCCGCTTGAATGCTTTGTGCAGCACCGTTACAGAGCTGACATCTGTTGTGATGCATCTATTCTTATAAATAGGCTATCTCTCGTACCAGGCTGTGTCTTTTTTCTCATATGGTTGTTCATGTTGTTGTTTTCCACCATTTTTACTTTTTAAATTAGCAAAGGGCAAAACCCCCAGAAGTCATAAGGAACTTTGCAGTCAATTTGCAGAGAGTTACATTATTATGAGTGTGCTGGGTTTGGGGGTGAGAGGTGCAGAGGACCTATTGCTACAGACCCAGGGGTGAGACAGATGTTGAAATGCTTTTTTACCTCAGGGAGTTTTTCTTCATGATCCAAATCAAAATCTGCAGGACAGAAAAGCCATAGCCATAGTCATACGAAGACACTGTTGCAGCAATGCCTTTCGTGAGTTCAGAGTGTGGTTTAGCTTGATTAGTCTTTTCTTCTGTGGATCTAATGCTTCCCAGCTCTCATCCCAGTCCAGAGCCCTTGCCTATTTAAGCCCTCCAGAGCTGTTTTATTGACAATGTTCCCAGGCTGACAAATCTTCTCTGCACTTGAACTGGGCTGACACACTGATCTGTTCATTTGTGTCCACCTCCTAGTTCAGATCTTAGTGAAAATTGATTCTGTAGTATTTTCATATGCTGGCAGCAGAGACCTTTCACTTGCCACCGTCATCCAGATGAGGAATCATCCCAGAGTGATCTGCTGCAAGCATCTGTGGAATGGTTGCAAGCTTGAGAACAAATTAAAAACATGTTGGGAGGTGAAAATAGCAGGGGTCATCACTGTCATTCACCTTCAGGTCTGACAAGCTGTGGGAGTTTAATCTGAAAATTCTCCTGTTGGCTTGGTATCACCTCACTGATGAAATCTTGTGTATGATACTAAAGGGTTGATGCCAAGGAAACCTTTTCAATATCATTCTAGGCTCAGTGTACAGCATTGCAAAGCATCTGATTTGCTAGCATTAACTGTACAGTACCTACCTGGTTTAGACAGGTATTTCCTGCGCTAAAATCCTTAGGACTCCTTACCTGCATAGGGGGTTCTTCAAGCACCAGGTAAGAGCTGAGTATAAAGCAGATCCACAGCATGTCATTAGCAATTTCAGTCTTGAATTATCTTAATGGTTGAATCACTTTTAATGGTAGAGAGGGGGCTTGGCTAACAGGTTACATCAAGGCTGATCCTAAACCTTGAGGAAAACTGCACTCATGTCTGAATTTCATGGCTTCAGTATTGACTTTATGGGCCATATGATGGCCCCTATGATGATGCGTCATTCTCTCTTTCGCATTGGACTTGTTCTACAGTTAATGGCTTAATGCTTTTGAGTTGGCACTTTTAGTATGGGGGATTGTATTTCTCTTCGCATGGCTCATGAGCAGATAATCAGAGCACTGAAAAATATAGATTATCTTCTGTAAGCATTACCTTTCTAAGGGTAAAAGACTATGGCATGTTAAACAGCTTTTAGGGATAGTCTCTTTCAATATGATACAGAGTCTTATTAAGAGTGATCTACATCTCCAGTGGATTGTTTTTTTGAGAACCCGCAAAATTCAGGAACAAGTGTATCTGGATCTAAATGTGACAAATGGCCTCTAGAACCAACCAAAAATGTAAGGTTCAGGACACTCCAGATCAAACCTAGATGTTCTGCTCTTGCCTTGGCTCAAACTACATCAGTTCCCTGCTTCATCCGTGATACAAAATCTCAGAATTGGGCCATGATCCAACATCTGTAACCACTAGAAAAGGTTGGTTCATTGTGGTGCTTTTAGCGTCATGAGCATGGGATCTCCATAAGATCTTGTGCTCAGATAACAGACAGAATTGAACCTTTCTACCCCGGAAAAGTCAGCAAACCAAAGTTTCACAACCCTAAAGAGAAAACAAGGATGGAAATAGCAGCATGTTTTTCTACTGATTTTAATTCACCGCATGAGGTGAAAGAGCAAATGGAGGGGCCTTAAGAAAAGGAGCCAGGTTCTGGTATTTGGGGATTTTATATTTTGGGGAGGTTGTTTCAGAACCTAGAGGAGGGATTTGGTCATGGACTGATTAAAAGCTGAGGCTTGAAAATTGGTTAGTGTTATGTATAATTACTTTTCACATTATATCAGGAAATTATTTAAATGCAAATTAAACTATGCTGCCAGAAGGTAGATGTATAGCACTGAATAGAGCTGTTTTAGAAAACAGCGTAATTTTAGGAAAATTACCTTCCTTGTCCTGAAAAAAAAAATGTTTGTGGAATTAGTGGTACCAATAATGTTGTATCACTAAGATCAGTTAAACATTGTTATTCTCCAGGACTTGGGCTGCTATAAAACTCCTCCAAAATGAGTAACAATGGTTGCCTAAGTAAGTCTGAAAGGAGACTTTTGAAGTGAAACGATTTCCCTAGCTTTCTTGTAAAACAAAGCGTATACGACTTAACACCAGCTGGTTGGGAGAGCAAGTGGAAAGTTGAGAAGGTGATAAAGCTTAAACTCCTGTCCTTTTGGCTCCCAAAACTAGAAGTTTTGCACATGCCAGCCAGCTTTGTCTAAATTCTTAACAATACTGTGGAGCTGCTTGCCATTTTAATTGGGCAATTCAGAACCCCCCCAAGTCCCAAGTCGCATACTGTGCCTCTCTCAGCTGCTTTGTGAAAGCCACAGGAGGTCCTTCTAGGATCTTCAGAGGGAGCAAAAGAAAAAAAAACACACCTGAAAAAAAAGAAATTAAATTAACTGAGATTGATCTAGAGAATACCACAGCATACTGGAGGTGGGGAAGTACTTTGTATGGCTTTCACGGGAGCGCTGAACTCTGTTGACTCTCCCTTTCCAGCCGTCAGACTTTCCTGCAGGACTGTTGCAGGCTATACCACTGGTCCAGCATGGGAGCTGTGCTTGTTTGATGAGTCCAAGAATTTAACAGCTCCTGTGACACATTCAGAATTTCTCTTGCTTTCCTCTGGGATGTTAAAACTAAAAAAGAATGTTTTATTGTAAAATGACACGTTTAAGGGATCAAGACTAAGCAATTCTGATTGGCTTGCTCAGCCTGCTTTTGTACCGACTCACAGTGAGCACAGCTGAGTAACTTCGCGCTGCAAAGTGGGGTTTACTCATACGAATAGGCTTGTGAAAGGAAGAGCCAAACGATCCAGCAGAAATGGTACGAGCACGTGTGGAGAGGTGATGGTGTTAGCTCCTGCCCTGTCGGGCTTTCTGTCAACCCTGCTGGGGCAGGTTTTGCTGGCAGCTCAGAACCTGGTTTCCATGTATCCAGCATCAGTCATCAAGGGCAAAATTTGAAAAAGATTTTAAAACACCCTTTTGGGAGACCGGTCCACCCCGCTTAAAAAAAAGAATTTTAATGGGGAGTAAAAGTAATTTTTAAACTACAAATACTTTTCCCAAGGAATGCTGGAAACCACAGTCCTTTTGATGATGATCTGAAAACAGGGACACAGTGACAAACACAAATGAAGCCTTCCCTGAGGACTGTCCCACAGACTCCAGAGCTCAATGAGCTTCCAGGACAGCCCATGATTTAGCACTGCATCTAACACACTTGCACTTAATATCTACGAGTCAGTCACAGGCAGAGGACGTGGGCAGGGAGCCCGGTTCCCAGCCCCTCCGTATGTCTGAGACACAGCCCCTAGGAAGGGGGATTCAGTTGGCTGTAGGGATGACACAAGGCAGGAAGCAGCAAGATGCAAAGCAAGGGAAAATCAGAGGTAGAGACCTTCTTGCTTAAGACTAGCTTTTCCACCCCTTTAATCTGCTTAAGGGACCGGTCAGGTGAATCAAGACAGGCAGAGGTGAAAGGGAGAGCAATTTTGTTGTGTCGGTAGCACCCAGCATGGACCCTCTTGCGCACTGGATGTGTGCATCCTTGTGCAAATACATATGGCCAAATGTTTCTCTGGGGTGCATCGTAAAGCACATAATTGCAAGACATTTCCCACACCTCCCAAGGAGCCTGCTGTGACAGCTGCTGAAAGACGAACGCCAGTAGCAATCAGCGCCTGGCTAGCAATATTTCAAGCAACTGTGTACCCAGGAAAAAGGTTCCCCTGTTGCCTGCAGTGCCACTGACTTTCAAAAGCAAGAGAACGTCTGAGATGAGATTTGTACCTTGAAACCTGAGGTGTAAGTGTGCCTTGCATCCGTGCAGGGGGGCTGGGGACCAATCTGCCTTCTCTTCCCTTTTTATTTCCCTGCTCCCACCAGCCTGCACCTGTGTCTCCCTGGCACGGGAGTACCCAGAGGGTGTGGGAAAGTGGCTAGCTTCGTGTGCGTTTGGAAAACTTCCCATCCCTTATTTCTATGGCTCTCAAGGGCCTCTTGCAGGCTCATTGCGTTAAGAATGTCTTTACTGAGGGGACTAAAACCCATTGTAAAGAAACAAAGCAATAAATGTTGATCGGGTTAGAGCGGCCAGGTGTACACCACATGCAAAAAGCTCTTACTGGAGGCAAAAGTTTAAACTAATATGCTGCATGTACATCAGCCTTGCAGTACACCTCTTCATGTCACCCTGGCAGTAGAAAGAAAAAGTTTAAAACCATTATTTTGCCTAAAGACCTTCCTTGAATAGGCCACAAGTGCACAAATGCTTATTCATAGTCAGAATTAAACCACCTAAGAGTGAGGGGTTTGCTTTCCAGAGCCTGTGGGAAGTAGAGGGTGAGACAGAGCTTCTCCGAGGGAATGTGAATTTACTGCCAGGGTCTGGGGAGGCTCCTGCTGCGGAGTGGGGCAGGCTGTGGGGCAATGTTTTCACGTAAGCATTACTCTTCCCTCTTGTTCGCAAAGGACTGTGCTAAAAATGAGACCTTCTTACCCTCTCAGAAAGGTTCTGTGGGAGATAAAAGGCTATAATGTGGAGGCACGGCATCGCTCAACAAAAATCTGTCAGAAATTTGGCCAGGGCACCACTGAAGCAGGAATCAGGCTCCCTGTGAAATGATGACTTCTGTTGACAAATCAGCTCCTTGTTGGAAATTTTTGGCAGCTTAGCCCTGGATGCATGTTCTCACAAGATTTTTGTTGTTTTGGCTTCTGGCTTTGGCCTGAAAAAATTGGCAGAGGAAGGTCATGTTTACCTAGTGGTATGTAATTTATATAACTTGAACTTGATGAGGTCTCTTTTGATAGGAAATATGGAATGTACTGTAAAATCTGACAAGCTGTCATGGTGGAGGAAGGGACCCTCTCCTTTGTTGAGCTCTGCAAAAAAATCCAGCAGCACTCGGGCAGGATGGTGGTAAACATGAGATGCATGCTGCCTTGGGCAGAAGGAGCATTTCAAAGGTGTGCCCAAGGGCATTAGAGCTCATCTGAAATCTTTCTGCCTACACAGCTAGGACACCTTGGTACCTGCTCGTCAACCCCCATCTGCAAGCTTCTTGCTTTGATTTTACACTGGTCAGCTATCTGGTTTTAGGCTGCTCAGGTAAGACGTAGTAGACAAGCTGCCAAACCAGCCTAACCATGGAGAAATTTGTATCTAGGGAGAAGCTGTGATTCAGCTTTCTTGGCATCTCCTTTCTTTGCAAGTAACAAGAAATAGAGGACATAGAAGATGTTCAGGTGGTCCTTTGTACTGAGACAGGCATAGTAAGTGAATGATGTTCATCTATTGATCGCTGATAATATGTGAAGCTCAGGTCTGGGGTAATATCTGCACTGTATAAGAATTTGGTGAAATTATTTTACTATTGCTTAATCAGTAAAGATATTCTTTAATGACCTTCAAATCTGAGAGAAAAGAAGAAAAAAAAATCAGAGCAATGAAATAAGTCCTCTTAAAACCTTAATTAAAATATGAAACCTTTGATTTCAGGCAATTAAATGAGACATTTTCTGCCTTTAAATTAAGTGTTCTGATACACTCTAAACAAAATATACTTATGGCTGGAGCTGTCTTCAGATTATAATGGTCTGGATTAGTAGTGCTTCAGATGTACACCTCAAAGCAAAGCTGATGCAGCATAGAGGCAGAGATTGCTTCCCCATCACTAATGAGAGCTGAAGACGCTCTGTTGGTGGCTGTCAGCATTGGCGGCTGCTTATGAAGCTGAAGGACGTAGGTCAAAAACGCATGGAAAGTTTGGAGGAGAACATTTAAATGATAGTGCTTCTCTGGAGTTCAATGGCCAAGCCTAAATGCCCATGAACCGTCTACTATATGTTTGGGAGCAACCCGAGAAAGATGCCTTTTTTCCAGCTGAGCCATTCATCTGTTCAGGCAGCCCTTAACATTCGGGTGAGTGCAGAGGGAGAAGATGGGCTTGGATTTCAACCAAATCTCGGCTTTGGAAAGTAGCTTTTACCTGCCTAAATTCACTCTAATTGCACGTGGTTGGAGCTTTTGCTTTTACGCCCTGCCCTAAAATATTGAACGGCAGTATGCTAGGCAATTAAATAGCTGTCATGCCTTCTCCCAGACCTAGCAGCACTTTGGGGATATATATGACACATGATTTGTACAATCAGTTAGTAAAAACTTTGTAAAGCACTTTGGGATTCATCTGAATGAAAGGTACCACCATAAATGTAAAATCATTCTCATTATCATTAATATTCTTTTATGAGAGACTTTATCAAAAGCACTTTGAAAAACCATGTAAATGATATCTACCGGGTCACCTTTATGTACTATTTTATTAACTTTTCAGATGACAGATTGCTTTGAAAGAATGATATTTCCTTATGGAGACTGAAGTGGGTTTACTCCTTATTGTCATTTATTTGCCTCCCTTACGGCAACATTACGGGCTACAGCTGAGGTCGAGGCCCCGCTGCGCTTGAGGCTGCGGAAACATGAAAGGAGATGCTGGTGACATTTTGGAAAGCTTAACATTTTAATAAACTTGCTGTTTTTGTCCACGCTGAGATCCGTGCCCTCACGTCCTGTGCGGCACCGGCTGGATGGTGGTTGTTCCCAGGGGCAGAAGCAGGGATGGGGGATCATCTATCTCCCAGCCAGGGTGTCTCTCCCGCTTGTGGGGTGTGAGCCAGCCCCAGAGACCCCCTGCGCTTCCCCAGGGTGCCAGCTGCGTGGGGCACTGCCTGCGGTGTCTGCGAGAACGCGCCTGCACGAGCTGGCAGCGAGCTCTGCCTTGCTCTTGCTGCGCACGAGGAGCCGGCGCTGAGGAATGCTCTCCGTCGTTTTCCACAGGGCGTTTCACCCCGTAAGGTGAGTGAGGCACCTTGCTTGACAGGTTCACTATTGTGTAGTTTGTTTTCTCTACAGCCCGGGCTAGGAACTAGCTAGTCCAGGTGATTTACTGCCCCAGTGAACTGGCGGCCACATAAATCCTTCCTCAGGTCCTGTTCACCTTCCACAGAGTTTAAGTAAATCAGTGCTGAAGTCACTCTCTGATTTCCCACAGAAAGCGGCACAGACAAGGAACCTCTTTAGTTACATCCGTAAAAATAACTCAGGCCAAGGTATTTTTTTCCTGCTTCAGCATCCTCTGTTTTTCAGCCTCCCCCTCTCCCCTCTTCGATACAGGGTTCTGCAGAAGAAATGCCTGATTTTGTACATCCAATAGCGAGCTACCACAAAGAGCGGTGTCTTCCAGCAGATACGTATATCTGAGTTAATTAGGTACAATAAAGGTGTCACATAACAACAGCGCTTTCTAAGTTTCACTCATTACATGCCTGGTTGGGGGTTTAATTTTTTTCTTCTCTACGATATGAGGTATACCTTGAATTTTTTTATAGTCCTATGTGTCTATATCCTTTTCCTTCCTTGCTTGTCTTCCTCTGTTTGGCTTTTTAGTCAGATACCCCTTTTAATTTTTAGAAGTATGTTTATTGTCAATAAACTCTGCTCAGACATGAAGGTTTTATCCTTCCTGTTCTTATTTTCAGCTCTGAGGTCCAACCACTATCTGTTTCTCTAGTACAGGTTCTTAAATAGCCTCTGGACTGATTACATTAGCCAAACTCACCCTTGATACAACTCCTGGGGCTGCTGGAGGAGTTACTCTAGGAACAAATTTGCTGTAAGTTGTTAAAGAGTTTCACTTTGCCCTTGAGCTTTCTGTTAATAATTTTTCTCATAGTTTTAAAACCTGGCCTTTTAAAGTTCACCCTCACTGCATTACCCCTAGGAGGGTAACCTTCTATTATGATATCAAACCTAATTGCACAGTGATTATGATTACCCAGTGGATTTCTTACTCTCACCTCCCTTAACTCCTGTGCATAATTTAGCACAGAGTTGAGATTCGGTTCCTCCAACAAAGGACTCCCCTGAAAAGCAGTCTTTAAATAATGTCAATTAATTGGCTTTTCAGGCCAAGGGAGTTTCAACTGATAGGCAACAGAAACATGGAAATCATAGCTCTTCCACTGCTGACTCGCCGCCCCCCGAGGGTCAACCCGCATTGTCCCAGCGATGGTCCTAAGAGACATCCAGGGCTGATCTCTAATGCCTTGTGCTGTCCCCAGACGTCCCTGCAGCTTACTCAGGTGGCCTCGGCACCTGCAGAATTGTGACATGGAGAGCAAAGAGCCCTCCAAACCCCAGAGAACCAAAAAAGCAGAAGGTTTGGAAATGAGAAATCTCTCTGTGTGATAATGGGCAGAGGATAAGAGAAAGAAGGGAGGTGGTGGGGTTCAGTGCACATTTGGAACGGCTGGTTGGTGACTGCCGTTCTTGCAGCACATGGGCCATATACGTTCATAGAGCTGCACACCCCACCAAAGACTCTCAGAGCCTGTGCTTGCTCTCCTTTTCTTCCCATGACCCTTTACAATGAGCATGGTGGCAGCCCAGATCAATTTGTTTGGTGGTTTCCATGAACTCAGAATAAATGGAGCAATCTGGAGAGAGCATGTTGCTAATTTCAGAATGCAATAGCTTTTGGTGACTGCACAGGGTCATTCTGAAAATGTTTACCCTTCAAGGGCTTCTGGAAATTCAGTGAAAATATTTAGGGCTGAGTACATGACAGAGGTAAATATTCTCGTCTTTTTAGATTTCTGATTTGGAGTACTTTAGCTGCAGATCAGGCACCCCATTTATAAATAGTAGTTAGTAGAAAAAGCAATTTGTGTTAACAAAAAAAAAATTAACACTAATTTCCTCTTTAAAAAAAACATGGTAGCTGTGAAGAAATGAAGGAAATGAGAACCAGCTCATAAAGATTAATTCATCACAGGAGAAATTTCCTCTATGAGAGGTAAAATGTGGTAGGATTTTAACTGTCTGTGATAAACACAAATGAATATTTTCTGTTTGCCCTAGCGGCTGTTAATACACGTATTTATCTTAATGCATTTGGAAAAAAATGAAGTAAAATAAAAATAAAGCTCAATGGCTTGTTTTAAATGGATTCCCAATGTTGGCAGAAAAATACGTACAAGGCACTAAACATGCCTTTGCTAACTGCCGTATGAGTGTGTACCAATGGTGCTGAAAACAACATAATAGGTTATTGCCTTTCAGCTTTGCAATTGTGGCTACATGGTGTTGTTGGCAAATCTCCTGCTTTATGAATGGGACGTGCTGAGCAGAGACTGGTGCTGATATCGAGCTAAGCAGTTGCCGTGCTTGGATTGATAACGATCCCACATTTTCCTGCCTTTCACCTGTCCCTGACATGAAGTCCTTCCTG
>NW_010520686.1:28820-36852 GCF_000687285.1 Phaethon lepturus
GATGTGAGATGGCATGACAAGCTAAAGCCCTCACAGAAACATTTGGAAGCTGCAAGCTTTCATTTTTACATGGAGCTGACATGCCACTTGAGTGTCCTCTCTGTTGCCTCCAGCTGACAGTTCAATATTGCCCTGGTCATTTTCTTTGACTGCTGTTTGCAGCACTTTGCTTTTAGGAGGTGGTCATGCAAGCATTCTTATTTGTTCAGACAATCAAATGAGCCACTCGGTGGTGGCTCAAACTTTCTCTGTGCTCCTTTTCCTTTCAAATAATTTCTTCACTAAGATGCATCCAACTCATTTACACAAGAACCTTAGGCACAAATTGTCTGGGATTTCATCTCTGCTATATCAGGAAAAAACACATTCTTGTTGTTAAGGACTTGTGTTGTTGAACGCTATGCAATAAACATAGGAATAAAAATAACAGAGGTGTTTACATCCAGAATAAAAAAAAATCCCACTATTTAATGGGCCTAAAGGCCTCCCCTCCCTGCAGTCAATTTTCTTATTAGCACTCAATGTAAAGAGAAATCTAGCCTGGCACTACCTCTTTGTTTCAAGACTTTGTTTCACCGTGCTCAAAACATCCTACCACCAGCACCTACGAGTGCAGGACGATATGAGAGGGAATGAATAGTGGACAGGCACCCATGATAAGCCACATCACACCCTGCCCGTGCTGCCAGGCTGCTCCAGGCTCTGTATGAGGTGGGTGCCACCCTGGGGTAGGGGGATTACAGGGGTCTGCTAAAAGCTGAATCTGTGGGAATTTGCCCTGGGACATCACATAAGGCTAGCTGTGGATCCCGTTAAATCACAAGCAAGAAGCTTCCAGAGAAAGCTTAGATCCTCAAAGATATTTTGATAGGTAGCACCAGAGGTTGGCATCTAGAGTGTAGAAACTTAAATGCCTTTAAGAGTCTATTGTCACTCCTGCAGTGACAAGCCCGGGTCTGTTGATATTTAACTGCAAGGTACTTTACTCCGGAAGTGCTGTGATCTTATTCTTTTCATTTTTAATTAAGGAGGTGAGACACAGACCCCTTAGAAGTATTAACAGTCCTGAGACTGGGCATGTAGGGTTGAGTATCCCCTGAGGGAGTGACTCCTCCATAGTGCAGCTAGGAGTGGGCAGGATGGGTGATGTGGAGCTCCAACACCTCCAAAGAAGAGAGGATCCTCCACAGGTCTCTGGCAGAAGGTGGAGCAAAAGGACAGCAACTTTTTGGATCACCTTCGACCTCCAGCAAACATTCTTACTTTGGCCCAGATCTCTGTGATTTCCATCAGGTACAAATACACGCGAGCAGGTCAACCAAAACACTCAGTTTAAAACAGCTTTCTGCCACCCATGACTCCAACTTGTCACGCTTTGCTAATAGGATGCTGAAAGTCAGATGTGCAGAAGGGCTTGGGCATTACGCTCTGCTACAGGCCATCATTTATACACACTGCTTTTTCCACAGGGAGAAGTATCTGAACTCAATCACTTCTTGCAGCCCAGCCAGAAAGAGGACTGGATCTTGTGGGCTGCCTCCATACAGGTCAGGTGACAACTGATACATCACATGATACATGCCATCTGATGGCATTGGTGAAATGTAAATGGAAGATATTATGTAAAAAGAATTGCATAATGTTCCCAGATGTTTTCAATTTTCTGAGTACTTCTAAAAATAAAATGAACGTTTAATACTTAATCAACATAGTTATTCATTCTCTTTTACCCAAGATGAAATTTTCCATGAATTTTTTATGGCTACACATTAGTTATTATTGCCTTTGGCTTCCTGGTTCAGAGTTCTGTCCTCTGTTCCACTGATAGTACAATTCACCGCCCACTGCATAGGCTGGGTACACTCTTAAGACCTTAAGAAAGCTCTTCAGTTGATTTTACAAGTCTGTTCAGGTTTGGCTAGACTTTTGGCCCATATCTCTGTGATTTCCATCAGGTACAAATACACCAGAGCAAATTTTCTTCATCCATTGTTAAAAGTCTCATTCACAGGCATCGCAGCACCTCCCTGCCTGGGGATGAGTTCCTGCCCTATGGGGAGCTCTATTCCACATCCCACTGAGTAATCACCTTTCAAGGACAAGGCTCGTCATTCCCTCCCATGCAGAGAAGCTTCCAGCAGAAGGGACCTGGTTTCATTTGTGTGTGTTTGCAAGATTGTGGCATGAGGTTAGCTCATGTAGGATTTACCAGATGTCTCTCTATGGAGTCGGCTGCTTCGGAGAGCAAAAGAGTTCTTCGGCCTATGCCTAACCGGAGGAATGAGTCATACACCTGCGCAAGCTCCTTTCTTTCAAGGACATGGTGCCCTGTGGAGATGGGGATGTTCCTTTCTTGCCTGGAGAATCTCACATCATCACTGGCAGAATATCAGAGGAATGGGGAAGAGATGATGCATTGACTTTGCTTTATAGTCTGCCGCCTTCTTAGTCTCTCTGGTGGGTCAGATAAGCCCTGTCTAATCTTGCATTAAAAAGTTTTACCCGTGCTTGTCTTCTTTTTTTTTCCTTTTCCCTGTTTTAGCTTCCCTTGCCGCTTGCTCAGCTAACAGAAGGTATTGCACCCTTTAAGTGCTTGCAGAAATGTGCTTCTCTGGCTGATTTCCAGGCAAAGGGAAGTATATTAGATGAACTGAGAACTATATGAATCTGAGCAGAGGCTTCCTAGAAAGTCTATAATTGCAGTGGGGGCAGCTGGTCACACTCATGACAAGCGCTGTTGCTCAGCTCTTCATCAAGTGTTGGCGGGATGACTCTGCAGAGCTGGCTGGGATGTCCCCAGTGAGCTCTGCAGAGTACCTGGTGCAGGAAATAGTGTGTGCTGGGACAGTGGCCTTTTCAGGGTGTCTGGGGAGCTGAGGGCAGCAGTGAGGTGTGGGGTCTATCCCTCCCAGCAAGTGCTGAGCAGTGTCTGGAGCTCATGGTGACAGATGGGTTGGATGGGTAATGGGGTCTGGTCTTTCTCATTGCCATCAAGGACTCTGATTGATTTGTCCAGCTTGCCAGGATGAAGTCATTAATCTTGATGACACTTGCTGCAGCCCAGCCTTTGGCACATCAGAGTAATTCTTTTTGCACCTGCCAACAGACAGGTCAAATAGCAGGATTTTCACTGACTGTGAAAGTTGTGGACCTGATTTCTAAGAAAGGCCTAAAACAGATAGCCACTAGAGGGAACAGGTCAGGAGATTACCTGCCTTTGGTATAGACTGCAGTCAAGCAACTTGTTTCTTGTAAGGAAAGGGAAGCAAGGGATGAGCCGTGTTTTCAAGGGTCCGTATTATTCTCATGACAAGTCCAAGGCTAACACTGCTATCCCTGTTATCCACTGTGCAGTGATATACTGAATCCCACAGGAAGATACTCAGCAGGTCAACAATCTGGCTGACACAAAGCACCAGTGCACCTCCAGCTATTCAGTATAGTTAGTCAACCTCCTCCCGGCGTGGAGGCACTATTCCAGGACAGAGGTGCCCTATTGCAGTGCAGCTCCTATTTTGGAATAATAGCATGATATTAAATTGTAATGGTATAAAGACACTTCCCAGTGACCTGACATTGCCCTTCTTGTATGTGACATTAGATATACTTTGGCTTTCTCAGTGTTCAAACAATGCCTAAGCATGGCAGGAACAGACCTTAATGAGGAATGGCTTTTACAACAGAAAGTAGGAGTTGTTTTCTAGGAGTTGTTTATACCAATGACCCCTTGTTTCTTTGTCATTTCCTGCCATCCCCCTGAGTCAATACTAAACAAAACGAAACATGAGTCAGTAATTTTTAAAACTCAAGCAACAAATGCTATCAGGCTGTGACATGGAAGGGAAAGGATAAATGCATTGAATGAAGCTTAATATTAAGCCTTTGTGTAAAGGTTAAATGTTTAATTTCTGTCCACTGATAATCTAGCTATATTTTTTTAAATCACGGCTATAACTCTGGAGGAATGAAAGTTCAAATGATTGACCATAAATCGTAGCACAGTCCACTGCTAGCAAGGTTAGAGTTAATAGATTATCGACCAGTGTAATGGTAAGTGGCAAATTAATTTTTTCCATCAACTCTCTTACTGGGTAGTTGCTTTCTGGGGTCCAAAGATGTAACACAGCTTTGCATTGAATTAGCTTGGAGAGTTAAATAGTAGGTACATCTGGTAGATTGAGCCCAGGATATTACCAGAGCCCTCTGGGATTCCTGTAATGATGCTATTGTTCAGACAGGTTTCAAAGCTATTTTTTCTTTACCATTGAGACTGGTAAATCCTTTGTTGAGAGCTGGGAAAAGTCTGCAAACAGTGAGATAAGAGGACTGTATCTCCCTGTACCATCGCCCACTGACACCTGTTTGCACTTGACTAATTTTCCAGTTATACAGAATCTTTTCAATACTGTGAGGGTGTGTCCCTGGAAGAGAGGTTGCTGGTAGTCTTGTTGCACCTGAGAAGATATCTGAATATGTGATGGAAAGCAGCTTTTGAGGCATCAGCTGGTGAAATTTTGTGCTTATAAAGAGGATATTAATAGTACTGGAAAACCTGCCTGTTCTGTGCACTTCTAAGAACTGACTGAAAAAATCCCTACTCCATCACTGCAAGAACCCCTTGAAGATTAAAAATGTCCTTCACTTACCTTGCTGTGTTTGTATGGCACAGTATCATTTACAGCTTCCAGTTTTTTTGGTGAGGAACCTTAAGCTTGTTAGAGCATACAGGAGATGGGGAGCTCAGAAGGGGGAGGAGGGCTACCTGGTGCCTCACAGTGTAGTTGCCTTGTGACAAAGCACCTGGCTCTTTTTGGGGACTTCAGGACTTAGGTAGACACTTGCCACACTCTGGTCCTATTACATTGATTTGGGCTGGGTACCAAAGATGGAACTGGTGTCCAGCTTTGATCACCCACTGAAATTTAGATCAAAGCTTATAAGTCTGGTGTGGAATAAAAATAAATTATTCCTTATATTAAGGCGTCAGTACCAGATCTTGATTTGCAAAAGCTTACTCTGTGCTGACTTGCTGCATTAACACTATGCATATACACAGAACACTAAGGCTACCTGTACTTTCAAGAGCTTGCTATGCCAGCCATAGCGGTGGATGGATGTGAGATATATTAATGGAAAGAATCCACAGCAAGTAGCATGGGAAATCAGCAATGGCCCTTGCTCAGCCAAAGCTCAGAAAGAAATGTTTTTTCATCCTTGGAGAGTTTCTGAGATTAGAACAATTTTTTTCCCTGTTCTAAGATGGAATGAAAAAGCCAAATTCTTGATGTTTTTTCCCATCAAACCAATGAGCTGTAAATAAATACATAAAAAGATAATTTCAAACACTTCATTTTGAGCTCTTGACATTTTCCAACCTTTAATTTCTCTTAACTACAATTTTCAATGCAATAAAACTTCATCCCATCTTCCTTTCCTTCAATTATTCGAATGGTGTTTTGTTGGGGACTTCCTGCCTGGCTCTGTTAATAAGGAGATGTTAATTAGCAACCTCAGACTTAACCAGCAGACAGAGAGCAGAAATGGTGGTTTGCATGGAGTGGGTTTAGTTTCCTTCTCCCATCTGCAAATGTCAGGATCCTGTGGTTGAGCCATCCTGCCTCAATGAGGTGAAATGCCGGTGCAAACCCATTTCTGATCACCCTGGAGGAGACACCGGCAGGAGAGGCGTCTCTGGCTGTGCCTGTTGGGTTGTCGTCACAGTTTCCTCTGCAGAGAGATTTTCCTGGGAGCTGGCAGCTTCCCCTGACTTGTGCCCCTTTGTCACATAGGGACAGGGACTGACCCCTCTCCCGACGATCTCTCTGGAGAAGGAAAAGGGTCTGAACAGAAGACAGTTACCTGTGAGGGGTGGAGCAGCAAAGCAGGCTGTGAACTTCTGCTCATGAGACTCCTCCTTCCTCCTCTGTCTCTGGGTATCACCACGGTTTGTGCTGCGGATAAACAAGGTACCATTTCTCAAAGGATGTGCCATCTTCTTTTGGTGGCATGTAATTTCACTGGTGCAAACAGGCGCCTCTCATACACACGCACATACACATATACATCTGTATACACATACATATGCACTTACACACATATATGAACATAAAATTTGTGTTTATGCTTGTATTTATGCTCAGACATACATGGAAGAGAAAGGTCAAAACACAAACAGGGCACTTGTTTGTTCATGAGGAAAGAAGGAGGAATCAATATGTTTGGGCAGGGGAAATGGATTATCCTTAAACATTCTGCACAAGACAAAAAAGTTTCCATTTGGTGTTGATGTGAGTCTTTTCTAAAGTCAGCCCAGGCAGACTAGTTTGGCACAATGAAACACTGCCTTCAAACTTCCAGAAATATGTATATATTTTTCTCCATGTTACTGGCTTAAAAGCAAGTTTACTGTATGGAAATGAAAAGGGGTAGGTGCACATGACATTTCTGAATAAAGATGAATACTTTTTGTTGCAACTTCCATTTATATCTTTCCTTTAAAGAGTTCCTTTCTGGCTATTCTTTTTCCCACATTGCAGGTTCCTAAACAGTAAAAATCCACTCTGTCCTCATGCAGGAGCAATGTAAGATTTTTGGACCTAATATTTTTCATTCTTTTAAAACCCACTGTACACATTTAACATGTGAAAAAAAACGGAGGGCGTTTGCACATGTATGTTTTTGCACGGCAATTCCCTCACTGGGAGATGGTCCAGATTTAAACCCCAGTCCCCTGCTAGTGCTGGTATCTATTCAGATAAAACAGCGTCTACATGGAGTAACTCCATTAGCAGACAGCAAGTGTTGACTCAGATCTTCCTTCAAATAACAGTGAAGGGGAGCATGAGATGTGCTTGAGAGTGCAGATAACATGGCTTTCCCATCCCAGACTAATTTTTGAGATTGAAACAATTTCCCAGAGTGATTTCAGATAAAGAGGTAAAGACTTGAGCATTTTAGTGACCTGATAAAATCAATTATTACTTCAAGACAATTGGAAAATTTCATTTTTCAACAGTTTTTTCTTCTAGATTTCTGCCCCCACAAGTAACTACATTTATAAATGAACAGTTAACACATCCCAAGTGAAATAAAAACAACTCACAGCAAAATCTGGGCTGTCACTTTATCACAAATATCACTGAATCGGAGATGGGCTGCAAATGGCCTTTTCCTGGCATCCTTTGCAATTTTAACAAATTCACCAGGTGTACAGAGCTGCATGTGCATGGATAAGCATATTTATAGAAGTGACGGTGTTGTACATGAAATCAGCACTGTGTACAAATCTTTCTGTTCCTTATTTGTACTTTTGAAATACATATAAAGGTGCTGCGGACTTTTACGGCCCCTTGCTGCACAGGACCGCAACATGGCCACAGCATCCCTAGCATTTGCTTCCATAAAATATATCCAGATGTTTGCCTTGTGACAAGGATGGGAGCAAGCTGAAACAGCAGCGAAATAAACTTTGTAACTAATAAAAACTAATAAAAAGCCTAATGTGTTGTTCCTTTCTTCATTCCCAATAGTTTCATTGTTTGCTTTGCTTGACTTGAGGCAGCGAGAAGGAAACCCAAAAGGAGGATTTTTGATTAAGTGTCCAAAATTAATACCACTGCCCTGACACAGCAGCAGAAACAGTGGCATAAAAAAGAAGTAATGCTTAGCTACGGAGTTTTGTCTTCAGACAGATAATCAAAAGGGAACTTGAAGAGATATTCAATTTACCAGGAGACTCGGTGGTTTGAGCAGCAGCCCAGTACAACGTGCCTCTGCTGCGGTTGAAGAGACACCAGACTGGAAAGTGCCAGCACTCCCGTTCCTGGGGATCCGACAATATCTCTGCTCCCGTCCGGCCGCGGTGTCTGACGGCAGAGCCTGGTGGGGCGAGGGGAGAGGAGGGGACGTGCAGGGGTCCACCACCACCACCGGGTGCCTGCCCTTGTCTGTGCTCCTCTGCTCGTCCCGCCAGGCCCTGGTTCTGCCACAGGGACTAAGGCGGCCTTTTCTGAGTGCATCAACGACGCCCCTC
>NW_010520686.1:36883-43343 GCF_000687285.1 Phaethon lepturus
TCTTCAAGGTGCCTCCAGCTGCACCGTACGGGGGCCAGGTGAATATAAGTAGATGCCGGTGGCGGCGAGGTGCTGCACGGCGGCTGACCCGGGGTCTCACCTGGAAATCTCTTATTGCTGACACTCAGTGTGTTATCGCGTCTCTACAGAGAGGCTGCATTTATTTGAGGGAAATAACGGATCAACAGCAGTAGGAATATTTAAGCTTTTCACCTGGTGATGTTCACACACCTGAAGTAAGGAGGCTGCTGCAGCTGTGACCTGCTTCTCCCACCTGGCTTGGGAAGAGTCATTGGGGTGACACAGCTGCAGTGTTTTAGGAACAGCCCAAAGACATGGTCCTCCTGCAGTCACTGGTGGACTCCTCTGTGGCTCCTGGAAACACTGGGGAAACGCCTAGTGTTTCCAGGGGAGAAACTCACCCTCAGGGACACCTCTCTGCTGGCTTCAGCTGCCTGACAGAGGGTGTAGAGAAGGCAGAGCCAGACTCTTCTCAGCAGTGCACAACAATGAGATGAGAGGCTGTGGATACAAGTTGCAGAAAGGGAGATACTCAGATTTTTTTTTCCCCCTTCAATGAGGGTGGTCAAACATGGGAACAGGGGCCCAGGGAGGCTGTGAAGTCTCCATCCTCAGAGATATTAAAAGCTTGACTGGACACAGCCCTGAGCAACCAGCTCTGAGCTGGCCCTGTCCTGTGCAGAGGTTTGGACTTCAGACATCAGGGTTCTACCACCATCATGGGGAACAACATTAGGCTCTTAAACTGTCACAATTCAGGTGTAGTTTTGAAGAAAACAAGAATGGCAACAAGACCAGTCTTCCTCCTACAAATTTCCTTTGTGAAGAAATTCCATAAACTTTTTCTGGAGAGGCTAGGATAAGCTCCACAAGTAGCCTTTTGTTTTTCGTTCCATAGAAGTTATAATCCTCCTTCATTGCCTGTAAACTCCTTAGTCTGTAGTTCCTTGGTGACTCTGTTCCAGATATCACCAACTCAATCCTTGCTGAGTTAACCAAGACAGCATCCACCACAAAAACACCACTCCTCTGAGAGTTTTTCTGATTGTAAGCAGGGGACTGACATTCACCCATAGTCTGCAGAATCATTATGTTATTTAGTTACATTAAAGTAATCTCCTTAGAAAGGACTTATTGATGACTTATACTCAAATGTGCAAATAATATGCTTGTAGAACATTAAAATAACTCTAATAGGGCGGTAATAAATTTCTTTTTTCAATATGGATGATTAGAAACTTCAGTAGTTAGAAGCTATTAATGTACTCACCATAAAGCATGAAAGTCCATGCTCATGAAACCCTAAATGACAGTACTGCCTATAAATTTTACTGGAGGTGGAAAGAGCAGTAATTATATGGCTGGCATTAGATGTAGCACTTTCCGCAGAGGTACTAGTGGCAGATCTTTACCTCCTGTTGTTAAGCACTATTTTTGGGCATAGCCAGTAGCCAGAGTATACTGTAAATAATATTGTTTTCCATGATGGATTTCTTCAGAAACAGGAAGAAAGAGATTTTTTATTAAAAGAAAAATTGGCAAACAGTCAAGTGTAAATGGCTTAGAGAGTGGCAATGCAATAAAGAGCATTGAGCATCTGGTTCAATATTGTCTGACTGGCCTATGTGGATGGCGATGACTGAAAAACCCATTAGCTGCTGGCAGAGAAGTGAGGCTGAGATTATTGTCCAGGCACTAGCATGGATGCATTGCAAAACCACCAATTCTGTTGGCATCCTCTCTGGCAAGAGTACTGGAGCAGCCAGGGAGTGGGTAGTCTCACATGGAGACTAGTTTGCACCCAAATAATCACCTGAAACACCAGATAAATTGAAAAATCTCTATGAGGTTTGTTTTCTGCTTGTCCGAATCGGGCAGTGAAATGAGATGCAGGTACAGCCAGGGTTGCTTCCTGCCTCCCATACAACAGTCATTTTGTGGAACCAATGACACACACCTTTCTCCTCTTTAGCCCTCCTTTGAGCCTCCTACCCAAACCAAGCCCACCTCATATTCAATAAAACACTTCACAGAAGTATTTCTGTCATCCTCTGGTTTTATTACTGCTACTTCTTTCTGACAAAAGATATATTTTAATTTCTGTTTTTGAAAGAAGTTCATGGGGCAGCGAAACCTATGGTACTTCTTAGTAGGATTCTTAGAGTAGCAGGACCTAATTCTTCAACTTTGACGACAACTTCAAGTGTTTACAACACAGATTGTAACAGGAAGGATCTAGCTGGCAAAGCCTTCTGATTTCTCATCAAGTAACTGAAAAATATTCAACACAATGATGTCATATGTTTCTGCTAGATCTAAAAATACCTAGGAACATACACCTTTTCTACCACCTGAGCTATCTGTCTGGTAGCCTTTTATCATGGAGCAAAACAAACAGAAAGCAATCATTATCAGGAATACAAGTAGTTGACTAATGTGATATACAAAACAATTTGTTTTTGCATATCAATCTTATAAACTGTTAAAGTATAAATTACTCAATTGGAAAAAAGGGTTTTAGGATAAATTTAAAATATGAAGATCATGACAGGTTGGATAGAACCGTCTGCATATGTTATTTCTTAGATTATATGATTTTTTTTTTAAATGCTGAATCCTTGTTCGGCACAGAAGTGATTTTTGAGGGAAAATGAAACAACATAATGTTCAGAACCTCTTGAAATCTTGCAATCCCAAACTTCTCCTGTGACATCACTATAGTGTCAAACCCCAATGGTGACATATGTGCAAGGACTAAGGTCTTCTGATAAATATAATGGCACCAAAGGAAACCTCAATAATTTCCACTTGGAAAGTCTTTTGCGGAAAACATAGGTGTGGGCATGGTTCATTAACTCAGTATATCTTTTCCTCTGTCTTCTGCATCACTACTTCAACAGTGAAGTTATATGGTGCAGACCTCAGCAACAAATGTTTTTCTCAGAATTATTCAAGCAATATAACAGAGAGAACGTGCAAAACCTCAGCTCACTCAGAGAGGTTTGATTTAAGGTCTTGGTTTCCTTATTCTAGAAGCAAACTCTCTAGTGAGCGGTAAGAACTGGCAGATTTAGAAGACAGATGAGCAGACAGAGGTTTGGGGGATCAAACTCAAAGGCTGTTAGGACTTGATCAGAATTTAGAATCATGTAAGAACCTGCTCAGGGTGAAGGAGACGATGCTGGTGCCTAAGGGACTACAGGGTAGATACCTGTTTGTTTATATCTGCCTGGACAAGTGGCTTGTGTGTTGCCCTAGCCCTCAGCAGCAAAAACTCCCTGTGTGGCTTCAGACTACTGTAGATTGATGTGACGTAGTGTGGCACTACATAGCCCCTTTTCTTCTGATAGGCCCTTTCCCCTTTATGGTGAAAGACCTTTCTCATGGACTGCTTCTGACAAGAAGAATACCATTCACATTGATTTCCAAGATGAAAGTATATTTTCTCCTCTTCTGGACCGCTTTGACCCTCACCTGATAGATTTCTGTTTTAAGTGTAATTGTATTTAACTCTACAAAACATATTGGAAGACAGTTTGCATAATGACGCTTTAAACTAGATGAAGTTGGAAGCTGCGTATCAAACACAGCCAAGACCATGAGAGATGCCTTTAAGAACACCGTAGGATGTTTGGTGGGTAAATGGGTAGCTGCTCTCTGTGACATGAAGCAACACAACCTCCATGATCTCAGAGCCCTTGTGTCACCAAATGTCACAGCATACAAGATGATTAAATATATGCAGCAGCCAACACACAATGGTCTGAAAGGTAAAAAGAAAGTACACGCTCTTTTCAGTAAACTGCTGCCTGGGAATATGTCGCAGAGGGTCATGTTCAAAAAATCTGATGCTTCATCACTCTTTGCAAATACATTGATTCCAGCCTGGCTGGAATTTAATAACATGGAAAATATCCTCTTACCACTGCACTGGGGATATCACAAGCTGTAATTAGTTAATGATTCTAACATTTCGAGTCTCTTTGGATGAATAATTTCCTTGTTGAAAACTGAAACTTCATGTTAACCAAATTATTCCAATTTGGCTGAGGATTGTTTTTGAAAAAAAAAAGCAAAAATATTTGTTTTATTATGCACGGAAGGCATCAAATTTTCAATTTGATGGAAACAACCCTGGCTGTGCTTAAATTAAAAACAAATAAAAGTGAAACAAATAACATGAAACAAACTATTAATTTTCTAGGTAAACAAAATATTGTACTTCACCAGAGAGCTTGTGAAGAAAAACAACATCTGGGATCAAGCAGAGGAATATTCTGGTGTGATTTTTCAGTATGGTAATAATGAAAAAAATTTGCTCACAAAGCTGTGGGTTCTGGGTCTTTAGAGGGTGTTTCTGAAAGACAGGAGCTCTCCCTCATCTCCTTGGTGTGTTGGTGCAGGTTCCCTGAGCTGGGCTCACCATAGATGTTGAATGGATGAAACACTGTCTCATAGTGAAGATGAACGTTTGCAGCCTTGCAGGTCCTTAACAAATGCAGTGATCAGTGGCGGGATTTGTGTCAATTTAGTTTTCTATCCTCAGCTACTAATACAGATTTCCTTTACAGTCAATGCAGGGAGTGAGCAACATTTCCAGTGAAGATTTATCTGATCCCAAGAGAGATACCTAAAAGAGATTGGGTCCTTCATGGACATCCCTCTCTGTATCTACTAGGCGCTGAGACACGTCTTTTGGATGGGTAGAAATGCCTGAGATGAATCTCATCTTTAAGTATTATACCTTATGCCAGGGAAATTCTGTACCAGATATTCCTCCTCATTATTTCTACAGTAAAAATGAACACCATTAGCAACCTGACATTTTCACTGAGAGGATCTGGTTCTCTTTTTACTTACACAGATATAAAAAAGGTGCATCTTCATTAAAGCCAACAGATTTTATCTAATGTAAAGCTGGTGGAAGACAGCAGAGGTCTTTTATGTTCACTGTACACATGGCATGAAGAATGTCTAAGCACAGGCCTGGAAAGTGTTAAGCATAAAAGGCAATTCATCCAGATACCTTTGGCGGCTACAGCAAGTAATTGGTTCAGCCAACACTTGAATTAATTTTGTATGTGGAAAGATTTTGAGTTAGCGGTGGGTTTTGTTCTCATCTCTTACCATAAACTGCATGGTATATGCAGTGCAACTTACATAATTTTCTGACACCAGATGGACTAGGACATTTTTTTCCCAACAAGAAGCTGAGGTTCTTGCTTTAAGAGATGGTTGAGAAGAAAACAAGAGGACACTGTACCACTCCTTAAACTTTTCAACCTGTTAACGAGATGGAGAAAAGTTACAAGTTACACCTGCCCTTAACAAGTGATGATGGTGAATAAGTATGCCACAAAAGTTGTGGTGCTTCAAGCACTCTGTTCCCTAACTTTGAAGAGTGTAGTGAAATGAATGAGTGAATCTGCTCCGTCTGTGAAGGAATAGCCTGTCTGCACAGCCAAGAAAACACCAATGCCAAGGTGAAGGCTAGTAATCCACTGTATCCGGATGGGTAAGTCATATCTTCTCTTATGGCTTTTTCTCTCCCATCTCATCCTTTTGCTTTGTTTGCTGTTGTTCTTTGGGAACAGGAGCTGTCTGCATGAGGCAGTAACGGGCTCACCTCAGCTGGGTTTTTTGTTACAACAGATGAACCTCAATGTACAACAATAATAATGATAATCATGCAGGGCAGAAATGGAAAATGTAAAATGGAAAATGACAGCAATTTAAAACTGCAACACTGAAGGCTCAAACTTTCATTTTTTTAAGGACCTGTCTTGCAGCCCTGTCCTTTGAGTGGTTAGGCTCAGCTGTGTGTCACAGGGTCTTTGTGCAATGATTGAGAGCTGAGGTGTACACCAGGCTAATTATACTGTTGGTTGTGGTCCAGTGATGACTTAAATTTGCAACTTATTACAGAGTGTATTGGATTGCCACCCAAGCATTTCTTAGAATAAACAGTTTTCCCTTAATTTTGCTGAAACTTCACGTGCTTATAATATGATGGCTAAAGGCAATATAATTTCACCATGTTAAATAACATAAGCTTTGGATGTTCAGTAAAGCAGAACTAAACTAGTTTTGAAGCGGAAGTCTTTCCTCTAACACATGGAGTTTGCTGAGGAAACCAGCCCTTAGTCCAGCTGGAGGCAGAGAGATCATGATGGATTTGGTTTCAGTGTGACACCCAGATGATGCTGGGGACCTTGGCACCTGGGCCATGTCTGCAGACAACACCTCTTCCTGCAGCAGCTCCTCTACAGCGGTGTTTGCAAGAGGGAAGAAGACAAGTGTTTGGAAACTTCTGCTCCTCCTGCATCTGAGACCCAGTTTTAACCCAGACTGGGTTCAAACTTTATTGGAAAAGAAAAATCTGGGATTGGTTGTAAACCTGTGAAGTCTTCTGGGCTCTGCAGAGGGATCTGGACAGGCT
>NW_010520687.1:0-964 GCF_000687285.1 Phaethon lepturus
GCGGCCTGGGGCGGACGTGCCCCCGGTGCTCAGTTCGCGCAGGTCGGGGCAGAGAGCTGCGGTTGTCACGCTAACCTCCAGACCCGCCACGCTCACTGGTTACCACCAAGAAGAATAAATGGCTGCTAAGACCCTCAGTCTCTGCCTTAGAGAAAACACGTTTTGATTCTACCTTGGCACCAGCCTGTTGGAGGCAGCGGACTCACATCCAGCCCGAATCTCCTCTCAGTACCTTCATCCCAACAACTTCCAGGTTCGCGCACGGAGGTTAAACCCTACCGCATTTATCTTCAGTACTTAAAAAAACCTTCCCATTGCCCGATTTTGTTCTTCGTATCAAGCAAAGCAAAGGAGAGAGGGCGGAAGGAAAGCCTGTGTGTACGCTAAGGGATCATCTACCTTTTTCCAAAGGTGGTCTATTCAAAAATGAAGAAGCTATTAATACCTTACATTTACACAATGCTCTTCATCCCAAATAAGAACACCAAACTATAAGACTATCTATGTCTCACGTCACCTCCTGCTGTAAGGTGGAATAGGGCAGGTGTTTAATAATTCAGTGCAATGTCCCCAACAGTGCAGGAGGTGAAGAACACGACATGCCACGAAGAATTCAAGGAGGCAGAAAGCACGAGGCAGACAGCTTAATACTCACGCCAACTACTGATGCAGGTTGCCAGAGATCCCGCCCCAGCATCCAAAGCTCCTGGACGCAATTCTGTTGGGAGATCAGGGAGTTCACGCAGCACACTTGAAAAATGTTTCTTCAGCCACAGAATACGCATTTTCAGCCAAACCTGGGATCTTCCGGTCCGGGCAGCAGTCAAATATATCTCAGATAAACTGGACTACCGAGAGGTCTGGACGACACATTTTTAACATCTTAATCATCAATGCAGAACTCTCTCGAGCTGAGCAGATGCTAAGTTTCCGCCACCACTGAAATCAAGCAGCGTGTGGCTGG
>NW_010520687.1:1078-6948 GCF_000687285.1 Phaethon lepturus
TGTGGCTGCTGCCGGGTAAAGCCATGAGAAACGGCCAGCAGCAGAGCCCTCCAGGGAAATGCGCTCCCCTTGGTAAGTTTTAGGGTATTTCCTGGCCACTGTCAAAGCAGCAGGTAAGGACAGCTAACTCCACGCCGGGCCGGTGGGCTGCCCAGCCCAGGCTCCTCGGTTCTCACCGAGGCCAGTGGAGGCTGCGGCAGGAGGGTATACGAGCAAGGCGCGCTCCTCTCCTCTTGCACTCACGGCTCCTGAAAGCCTGTCACCTGGGGACATCTTTAGCCAGAGACAGTAATTTCGTGTACTTAATAACCTTCGATGGATCTTTTCTTCATGACCTTTTTCCTCCTGCTTTTGAACCTGGATCAGATTTAGCATCCAGCCAATATTTTGATATTGAGTGCACTGATACTCCAACACAGAATTTGCTTCAGGTATTGTTTCATCCTTGACCGAGATGTCGTTTCCCCCGATATGACCTTCTCAGAATAACACTGCCGGTTTCGCATGTGCAAAATTCGTTCTCCCCCATTCCCTCCCAGTGAAAGCAACTCCTTGGCCTAGAGCATGGTGAGAGACGCTCACGAGGGTTAACTTCAGCCAAGGACAGCCAGTCTCCATAGGCTCTCTTCAAAATCAAAGGTGAGAGATGATTCCCACTATTCATCCTCCGCTGGAGGAGTGTCTCTTTTCCTACAGTGATTATAGCCCCTGTCAGCTAAAACTCGCCTTCGTGAATCACATCAGTACTTACAATCAGGAAGCGCTGCATGACACTGAAATAACACTTGGTAAAGCTGATGCT
Organism: Phaethon lepturus; assembly: GCF_000687285.1. Classification (NCBI taxonomy): domain Eukaryota; kingdom Metazoa; phylum Chordata; class Aves; order Phaethontiformes; family Phaethontidae; genus Phaethon; species Phaethon lepturus. The sequence goes on from NW_010520687.1 coordinate 1,881, forward strand.
TGTTTTAAATATTTTCGCACGTCTTTCTAATAGAAGAACAATGTGATAATTCCCTACAAAAACCCACCGAAAGGTTTTTGCAGAGAAGAAGGGCAGGAGTTGTGTGTAAGTAATGGTATATTTGTGCTTGGAGTTAGCTTCTGAGAGCTGTGAAGTAAGTATACACTCATATTTTCAGGGACTGAATTAGCATGCCTCAATAAGATCACTCATCAGGACTACTTGTGTGAAGGAGAGCTGCAAGGTTTCTGGATAGCATCTGTATAAAAACAGGAATGTTCCTGAAGTGCTGTAAATGGAGCTGCGTGAATTGTCTATCCGAGTCTTGCATCTGATGACAGCAGCTGAATGAAATGACACTCACATGCAAGCCGTTGCATGTGAGCTTGAATGCTCAATGCAGAGGGTTAAGCTTGGTGTCATCAGGACCAAGGGACGACTGATTCTCCCGCGCAAAGAAATCAGGACTGTGTCGCTAACCAGTTTTCCTGGATCATGGCAGGAATTGTTTCATCCCTACTAAATCATCACCCTTGATATTGCTGGAACGGTAAAGGGCTGACGGGGTCCTTGGTCCTCCTTAAGCCCCAAGCCAAGGTCAGCCACCCTGCCTCATTTTTGGCAGTATCTCGCCCTTGCCTGAAGGACAACGTTGTATAGCTTTGGTTTTGTGGCTTTTCAAGGTTACCAGTGCACCTGCTGAATCATTCATGCTATTACATGTTTCTTACTGCAGAAAGTGGATAGAAGTAAGCTTCTTCCCCGCTTCTAGTTCTGTCCCATCTAGGTTCTCACACTGCTACCCACGTGTGGGTATCCACGGTACCACACAAGCAGAAATCGCACCGGACGAAGGGACAGAAAATAGCACATCTTTATGAAAGCCTGTCCCCAACAATGCAAATACTCACAAGGGAATCTGTACCGATTTCCTTTCAATGATCAGCAGCAAAATAGTTAATCATTTAGCTTCTGATTATTTTTTTTTTTCAGGCCTATAAGCCTTTCCTTTCATCTGCCATGTGTCCCTGAACCCCTAGAAAATGGGAAACATTGACACTGAAAAGTCTCCTTAGAGCTGGGAGTTGAAAGTCACTGCAGAAAAGGGAAAGGAGTTCACACCTCATTAAGGGTTATTGATAAGTTCTTTCTCACTTTGAGAAACCATAACCTGGGGCTCTCTGGAGACTTGGGTAATGTCCTATTTCAGGCCACACAATAAATTTCTTTTCACAATAAGTAACAGAAACGTTTAATTTTATATATTAAAAAACTTTTATTGTGCAGAAATTGATGTGGATCCTTGGGGAATTGTTGGTGTGAGCCCCAGTACTGAGCGATGCTTTCCCTCAGCTGCTGTCTTCTGGGACTGGTAGACAGACCAGCTCCAGAGGCTCCTCCAGCCCTGGCACATGCAGTTCTCCTCAGCTTCCCTGGCAGATCTTCTGTCTGCATTTGTTACTTTCCCCTGAATATATCCCAATCTCTCTGTCTTCTTCTCCTCTCTGTGGCATGAGAAACTTGAACACAAAACTTTGAGGTTAGTTCTAAGTACTTTGAAGACAAGCTGTTGTATCTCTGTCATGCAAATGTGTTAACCACTGCCACTCTAGATGGCAAACATTTCCAGCCCCATGAGCCCCAGCCCAAAAACTTCACTTACTTCCAAGACAGGAGCTGTCAGTGACTCCCAGGTCCTGTAGCTGTCATTGTCCACCTGGATCAGGCATGGAAAACTAACAACAAAGGTAGGATTTTCAGCATTCCTCTAAACTTGGTCAGGTTGTCCAACTTCTTGATGCCAAGTATATTGCAGGTCATTCTTATCCACAGGTTTTTGGTTGTTTCTTTAAAATTATTTTTAATATTGATATCTCATTCCTGTTTTGATGCCAATTTTCCATACAAAAAGCACGCCCCACACCCTCTCTTCCCTCAACACTGGTCTCTACTTCTCCAAGTCACTAGTCAAATTCTAAGGTCCTTCCTCATTTGATTTGCTGGAGTAGAACATATTTGTGGGGTGTGGAGTGAGTGAGAGTGAAGTAAGGATATTTGCAATTTGACCTACTATCTGTGCATTTCATTAATCCTTCCTCCATCAACCACTTAACCTTTATGGGCGTTCTTATTGCCTCTCATTTTATTGATTTCTGTCCATTTCTCCAATTTAGTGAGATCATGCAGTATTTTAAACCTGTCTTCTACTGCATAACTAGGTTTAGCTGGGGGGTAATTGACATCAATTTAAAGAATGAAAAATTAGGCTGAATATCCAGGTAAAATTTCCTAATGGTGAGATCTGCTAGAATGCATTGCTGTCTCTCCATGGGATTGGTGGCCGTTCCATTAGCATGTGCATTAAAACCGTACTGAAGGAATATAAGATTATATAGATTGGACAGAACAATCTTGAAGCAGGAGGGGAAAGACAAGCGGCAAAGCATTGCGGCTTGCCTCCTATGCTCATCTCAGCCTGGATCTGTCCCAGGATGAGGTGTGCTGGAGGGCACATATCTCCCCAGTCTGGATGAGGCCGGGAAAATCATTAGAGATACCCATCACCCGCAGGAAGACAACGTGCCTGTGATCACAAAGTCATCACCTATCCCGCGACATCACTTTGGCACAGCCTCTTTCAGAGGCATCTGTCAGTTCTGTCACCATCCTTCACTTCTTAAAGAAATGACCACCTGATTAATTTTTCTAGCAGAATGGTTGAAAACTGATTGGAGAAAGAAGCCTGTTTGTACCCAGGCACAGAGCAGAGATAGAGGAGAACACGGACTTGGGTTTAAAATACACTGCTGGCTCTTAGGTTTGTAAGGTTAACAGTCCAGGCAGAGACAAGCATGTTCTTTATGCACCTCAATTGAAATAGTTTAATTGCAGGAACGGCCAGAAAAAAAAAAGGTTCTCTTCCCCACCTTTTATGGAGGGGCCCTGTCACATTTAAGGGAAGAAAAAAAAAAAAAAGCAGCCTATTTTCATCTGAAGTTGTCACTGCCAGCAACCACTTTTAATAAAAAGAGGGCTTCTGTCAGCTCCTGAAAAATAGAAACATCATTTTCAGCCACAAAACCCAACATATTTACCTCAAAGGCCAAGTAGGCTGGTACGTATTTTGATTGTTTGGTGGGGGAGGCAGGCTTTTTTCTTTTCAGTTTCTTGAAATTCGTCTGCCATGAATAAGCAGATTTTTCAAAAAATGAAATTTTCCTCTAAGAAAATTTCAAAGGATACATTTCCATCAGCTCCGCTCAGTTAGCAGCAGCAGCAGCACAAAAATGGCTCAGAGATGCCTCAATTTCACAGCTGCTCCCCTGAATCTTTCCGAGAGCTGGGAGAGCAAGGAGAAGGCTTGCTCAATTCTGATTTTCCCTTAAGAAAGAAACTAGCAGATATTCCTGTAGTGACGGGGATGTACGTGGGACAAAGGGCTGAGCGCGGACTCCGCGCTGGTCAAGCAGAAGAGAAATCATTTTCTCCATGGCAGGAGGCACGGGGTACGAATTTGTCAGATAACGAGTAGCCAGAGGCTGATACAAAAGACTAATTCTCTGAGTAAAACCCTTGGAGAGTATCCCAATATGACTCCGAGGCTGGCAAGCTGCTGGAGAAGATGGGAAGTAAATGCAGCCATCTCATGAGGACGCTGCCTCTGGATCTCCTGACTGTGCTTTTCCTATATGGCACTTTTCATAATGCCCTCTGGCTAGAACCATTGAAATGAAACTTATTGATTGAAATTCTGATCCTATTGATTTTACACAAGAGATTTGCAAGAATATGAAAGAGCAGGAACTGCTCTGTAACCGCTCCCATCTCCATTTATTCCCTGCAAGGCTTGCTTGTCCATCTGAGTCCCCTGAGCTTCCAGAAATAAATTACCCAAAATTCAAATATACAGTACCTATTCACTCACAAATGTGCGGTAAATATGACTGGTCCCTGAATACACTAACGACATTTATGAGTTCCCTTTTGCTTCCTTTTGTCTGCTTCTGCCTCACATCTCTTCTTTACCTTGTTAACCACACGCCATGTTTTCCCCCTTCATTTCAGAGGTGTGGAGGGAAAATGGGAAGATCACGTTCTGGGAGGAAGGCCGGATGGGAAACAGCGCTGGGAGGAGAGGATGTTTGCCTGGAAGGAAAGCGCCAGGGAAGTTGTGCTTAAAATGCCAGAGGTCCTATTAGAAACCGTACTTCTACCCCTGAACCGCACAGCTCGGGCCAGCAGGTTAGAAGATCCCAGTGGAGGCGGCGAACAGAGGCCTGAAGTGGAAAACCCATACAGTGTGGGTGTACGGTCTCCCACTCCCAGCACCAGAAACGGCAGCCCCGTGCCTTCCCCCAGCCCCTGCGGGGCAGCCCCCGCGCAGCCCGGGCCCTGCATTTCCTTACCACGAGACGGGGCTGTTCCTGCCGAGCCTGCTGCAGCCATTTTCTCTGTTGGCAGGAAGGCAAAGTGGGGTTTAGAGACAAAATCAGCTGCCTCGCCATTTCACATTTCATACTTCCTAACAACCAGACCTTCCTTTGCAGACTCCTTGTTTATTGAAGTGGTGGGTGTCCTTTCTACGCGTCAGGCAGCCGTCCTTGGTTTTGCTCATTTTTGTTTGATGCATTTTAGCTTGCTGCGCTCAACACTTCATTCTTTCCTCTCTAGATATTTTTATAGTCAGACTGTCACATATCAATCAATGTTATGGATTAAAGATGAATATATCGTGACTTGTCTAGGCCAGTAGGAAGGCATTTTAAACAAAGTCCTACTTATTTTCCCCATTGACATTTGTTTTCTCTATTTCCAACCTCGTGAAATGGCAAAACCTGCCAGGAAAATCGCAGGATTTTAACTCGCTGGAATTCCTAAATAATTGTTAGATGTTGCGGAATGGTTGCGACAAGAAGGCAGGTCACCTGGCGAGAAGAGATCTGCGATTACCCTGCAACACACCAAAACCAACCCCAAACCCCTGTTAACGGAAAAGAGAGTCCAAAATGGCGCCGCAGCTGGGCCACGGACACCAAGCACGAAAGCGCCGCGCGTAGCAAGCGCTGGC
>NW_010520688.1:0-20486 GCF_000687285.1 Phaethon lepturus
AGGCTGCGTTAGCCGAGTGCTTTAGCCACTTCTGGGGCCAACATGGCTCCCCAAGGAAAGCCTCCGAGCAATGAACCCCCCGAGTCTGCTTCTCTCAGCGACGAGCGGTGCCATTTTCTTCAGCAGTTAACGCCCGCGGGGCGCCTGGGAGGGCCGGCGGCTGTCGCGGCTGCCAAACAGGCCCAGGGCTTTAGGAAACCTGCTTGTGAGGTGCCGTGTGTTTCGTGTACCGATTCTTGCTTTTATTTCAGGAGCTCAGAGGCTTTGGTTACTGCTGGATCTGTGATCAGCTGGTGCATCTCCAGTCTCCTGGGGAAGGATTTCTAAGGAGGATGGAGGCCCCGGGGCTAGGATGTGAAACAGAGACTGCCGCCGCACAGCCGGAGTAGATAAGATCAATAGGAAATGCAGATTTGCAACGTGTTAGAAGTACGACAGCTTCCACACAAACCCTGGGGAAAGGATTTTTAAATCTTTTAAAGGGATGGTGGCAAGACTACATCTCGTTTAGATAGGTTTAATTCTTTGTTTATTCATGTAGGTATGTGTATAGCAGTAAGAAGCAATCTGCCACCTCACCGCTGAAATATTTGCTGAGGATTGTGGAAATCTTTATCGGGTGGGTCAGGTTACTCAAACAGCTTTGTTTTTTTGCAGGAGACCTAAGCCGTACTGGCCCACGCCAAGAGGAGCCCTGAAGCGGCTCCCAGCCCGCGCAGTCCTGCAGAGCCCACCGCAGCCAGAGTGGCAGGGCCCTGTCCCAGCTCGCTCCCCGGGAGCAGCCGCTGCCGGAGTGGCCGGAGGCAAGCGTTTGGCTCTTCCCCGCCTCTTTTAATTCCCCAGCAGGTTACAGAGAGCGTGGCAAACCAGAAGTTGTGAGGTGAAATAGCAAAGTATGAACAAGAAGCAAGGTGCAAGTTTTTGACAGCGGGGATAAATGACTGCTGAAAACATTCACTGAAGGATGGCAGGAAGTTGCCACCACTTGAAGCCTGTATAATTCGACAGTAGATCTTCCAAATCATCACTAAAATTCAGTCACACATTACTCAAGCTGGTGGAGTGAAAACTGAAGTGAAATTCCTGGACTGTGTTACGCAGATGGACTGACTAGGTCATTGTGATAGTCTCTCCTGGGCTTTAAGATCCTGACTCTATTGCTGTAACGTACCAGAAACACCATGAGGAGTAATTCAGGTGTTGGCATCTTATCACCTGGTCTATCAGTACCTGCCTTCTGGCTGCCTGCTGTGTTAAAGGTGCGAGAAATACCACAACCTACTTGAAAGGTATTTGAAATCTTGTTCGTGCGCTCTGCCACCTCCTGCAATGGGTTCGCTCCTGCTGGGAGGGAAGCTGCAATCTGCCTGAAGGCTGAGTGCAAGAAATAACCACTACCTATAAATGTCTCCTTAGAAAAGGTGGCCCCTTCTCACCACAGTGCCATAGGAGGAGGGCCTGAGATCATGTAAACTCCCACCTGATGGCAGCTCCAGCCCACTACCATGTGCACAAGGAGGGGTGATGATCCATTTGGAGATACTCCTCCAGAAAAACAGATTCAGGGATGAAAAAAATCCTCATGCTCTGAGACCAGAGCATGCCCCTGCAGAAGTGCAGGTTTTGGTTCTGCGTGGAGTGAGAGGTGGGGAGCAAGTGGTTTTGCATCTTTCCCCGGTGTGAGCTGCAGATAACCTGGTACCTCCCAAGGCCAGTGGCCACCTTCCCACCCCCTCGGCTACCACATCACTGCGTGAATAGTCCATGGTCCCCTCACTGTAGCTGAAGTCACGTTGTTAGCCTGGACAGCCTATGGGAGGGAGATGGACTTTACCCCATCTTGGTCACCTGTGCCTGCAAGGAAAGGCTAAGGCAGCCCAGCTCTGCGAGGGAGCCCGACCCACTCCTGCGTTTGGTTTGGAATTGGAAAGGTTCGTTCTGTAATTAACAGCAGCTGATGACATTTTCATGATTATGTTATTACCAGCAAAGGAACTAATGATTTGTCCTGGGACATGCACACACATACACACACACACACATAACCAGCTCCTATGTGGGGACTAGTGCTGCCAGCCCGCCTGGCACAGCTCTCCGCTCCTGGAGCCAAGAGCAGCTTTCCCGGTGATGCTGGGCTCCTGATCGGCTCCCGGCCAGCCACCCAAGTGGGGAGCTCACACTTGGCAAGCACCCTACACACGTCTGTCACTTTTCCTAGCAGGAGCTGCGGTGATGTGTCCTGCGGCCCTGCAAGCCGAATACTAAATGCATCAGACAGTGCATTTGCAGCTAAAAATATCACCGAGCAATTTGCCTGAGCAAAGAACCTGTCCCCCCTGGTTGGCAGCCCGATGACTTTGCCTCGATTGCCCCAGCTAGAGCTGCCTTGTGCAGTCCTTGTGTAAAACCATTTCAAATATTGTAGTGTGATAACGTTGGCGGCAGAGTTTAATCTCCTGGAGAATGGAAGCTGTGAGTGCTAAGTCCTGGCAAAGGGAAATGAGTCCAAAGCACATTCCTTCAGTGAGACGACGAAAGCATGCCCGCCAGCCCAGCTTTACACACTTATGTCAAAGTTTATTGTATTAAGCAGGTTCTCATACCACAATCTCTGTGCATTGAGATGTTTATGACTGAGGGAATAGCAAGTGAAAACCCCATCCATTCATCAGATTTCTGTAGGGTCATCACTTGTCTCCTAAATATGTAATAATTATAATACATAGCACTTTGGCAGCATTTTTCATCCCAGAATTTCAAAGCACTTCAAGTAAGTCTTCTAATGCAGCTGAGAAGTAGGTCCAGGAATACACCCTCTCAGTTAACCATTAATGAGTTTGGGGTACGTGATATATAGAGGTTGAAAATAACATTTTGTGAGTATAATACATGATCTTGGTAATACACGTAGAAATAATCTTATTCGCTGCTTTTCAAAAAAGCCAACGTTGGAACAAGTGCAAGGCTGCCTCCTGCAACCTCACTGTTTCCCACCTCTCAAAAGCAATGGGACCAAGACTGTGTAAGTATCTCAGAAGAATTAGGGACAACTTGCTACTTTTATAAACTTGCAGGCACCAGCTGAATTTTGGGGGAGAGCAGAGGCTTTTATCTGCAGGCCACCTCCAGTGAGTCCCACTGGCTTGCCCTATTTCTCACCTGCTTCTTCCACGCCTGCTTGCCCGGGCAGAGGTGGGCAGCCCTGAGGGGGTGGGCGGCCCAAGCTACTCTGAGACTTCCTGACTCTCAGAAGATTTCAGCTGACATGTGAAGGCAAAGACTACAGGACAGACTGTACCGCCAGCACAGCGCTGCCTGTTCTTGTCATGAGCTGTAGCCCACTTGCCCCCAAGCCCTGCTTTCCCCAGGGAGCAGGTTAGCCGAGACTCTCCACCCTCCTAGGAATAGCAGCGCAGATCTAACTTACCCTGCAAAATAAGAAGCATGGAAATCACAGAATCCTAGCATCTCCAGGACCAGAAATCCAGTTAAAGGGACATCAAATATCTCACCGCATGACTTTTAAGCTAGTTTAGGAGCATGACTTATGTTTTTTTAAATGCATGACATTGGCAATCCAGCTTTCATTACCAAGATGAAGGCAGATTTAATGTACAAATTAACTCATGGATGCACTGAAACTATTTTTCTTTACCCTGACCCTTCAGTCCCCAGCCAGATATAAATCCCCAGCAGCGAAGCAATGGTACTTAATGTTCTCCTGTAATTGGGATGGAACTTATCTCCTTCTGCAGGAGCAGCAGCATCCAGGGTGCAGTGGTTTGCATTTGTCTCAAGAAAAATTACCAGCACAGGAAGCAGTGAGCCAAGGGACTGGGTAAGTGTGCTCCTGGTGGAACGAGTTAATGTTTGACAGACAGGTGATGGAGTAGGGTAATATTTGAAGCTCTGGAGATTTAACTTCAAACACCCTCTGGGATTTGAGTCAGCTCTGATCTGTTATGGCCATTTGCCACGTCAAAGGACTTCTAGACAGCCAAGCAGACTTCAGTCAGGCTGGCAGTCTCACTAGCCATCCCCACCTGGCTTGTAGAGGGCACCGTGTCCTCGGTGACCTCACAGCCTTGTCCCCAAAAAACGGCAGATTGTCTCAGGGCTGCTGTGACAGAGAAAGCGCAAGTGAATAGACTCCAACATGTGGGAAAGGGTCAGATCCAGCAACGCTGGGAATGAGCTGGGGGATCCCACAGGCCCTGTTTCTAAACTATTGGTTTTCTCTGGTCAGAGGAGGTGGTTTGAAATAACAGTTCAGATGCATCCCCCAAGGTAGGAATTAGCAGAGCTGCACAGGGAAGTCTGCAAAGGACTAGGCAATGTTGCTTGGGGCAGGAAGGACTTTGGGATGCCAGTATTGTATTTGTTTTCCTCATGCGTTGGTTTCTGAGGAAAAAAGATGTTTTTAAACAAAGATTTCTAGGGTACAAGGTTTCTCCTTGAATTTGCATTTGTTTGATCTATATTTCTCTGCTTCAGCACAAATCCAGTCTAGTTTATTCCACGCTCTGCACTCCCATCTCTCTAGCTCTGATGAACTTCAGTCAGAATTAGCAACCAAAGCTCCAGCTCACAGGGATCTGTTTTACTCAGCCCAGATGAGCATAAAACAGGGGACATGCCTTCTGGGCTTTAGCCTTTTCTGGCCATTCTGTACTAGGAGAGCATGCCAACTCGCCAGCTCCTTACTCTGCTCTCAATACTCTCCTGCCATGGAGAGGCTCCCAGGATGCGCGGAGTATCGGCAAGGGACGTCTCCACAGCTCCCAGCAGGGAACGCTGCCGGAAAAGAGTCCCAAAACAAAGCTGGGATGTGGGGCAGTTTGCACAGGTTTGAAAAGGATGGGTTTGGGGTTTTACTGTTCTTACTGCGATGCTGCACTTACTTAAATGTGGCTTACTTAGAGAGCAGCATATGACCCATGTGTACCTTGTCACATCCAATAGATCTCATGTGAAAAGCTGAAAGCTCTCAATAGCAGCTGGGCCCCAGGGGCCGTCACAAGGCTGAGCTGCGTGAATTAAATAACCAAGAGCAAAACCCACAGCTCCTCTGACAGAGCCAGAACCCTGCCAAGAGTGCGGGGCTGCTCCAACCCTGCCCTTCTCTTTCAGCACCCATGGGACCAGACCTTCCCAATATGACTCTCGTCGCTTCAGTGACTCCAGAGAAACTACAATAGTTTAAATCAACACCGTGTCTAGCCCTTTGTCTTAAATCTCCCACCCAGACTTGATTTTACAGACACTCGGGGTCGCGACAGGGTCCTCATCTATCACAGTCAGGTTGCTCCCCTCCTACTCTAAATCAAACAAGCCCAACCGAGGGCAGCTCTTTTGTGGATGGCTTTCTGGGCTGGTTCCCCCTTTTTCCCTCCCTAATTGTTTGTTAATGTACGTAAATGATTTAACCAAATAGAGGCTGGAGTTTCCCTCTCCCGGAGGAAGGGGACGTTGTCGGAGGAGGGGACAATCGCACAGATGGATTTATCCGTATCTGATTCTGAGTAAATATTTATTCTCCTTTCCCTTTTCCACACCCTTCTCACCTGCAGGAGCAATGACAGATCCTTCCCGGTCACAGGGCAGCAGGAAAATATTATTAGCCCCATTTTACAGATACACAACTGGGGCAAAGTTGACTTAATTCAAAGCTGGGGAAAGTCAGCAGTGTTTCCACCACCGAGGCCGAGGGACTTTGGACAGGAGCATCTGGAGTAAACAGCCAGAGCCAGCCTGGCTGCGAGGAAGGAGCCAAGCTCCCTGGCTGCATCAGGCATCCCCGGGAGAGCCACTGTCCTCCCTCCAAGGCTCCGCTGCTTCCGGCCTGAATCACGGCTCCTCTGCCCAACACGACTCCTGCGCAAACTGACTTCAGCCCTCTGACTTACCTTGGGGAGGTGCTGGGAAGTTTCATTAATTCGCATTTGCAAAGTGGATTTAAAGTGCTGCCTACAATGCATTCTTTGTGGCAAAAGCTATGGCATTCGGCAAGACGCAGGGTTCAAAACACTCCCATGTTTGGTTTTTTTCTTCCTTTTTTTTTTTTTTTCCAAAAGGAAAAAAACCCTGATGTTAGGATTTTATTATAAAACAACAGACTACAGCCACCCTTTTTTCCCGGAATAATAATAATAATGCATTACATCAGGTTAGTCAGTAGTTTTCACTAATCCGCAAGACATGCACTGCTGACCTCTGAGGTAATTTTGGATCATGCTCAAGCCAAATAAAGGCAGATTTGTGGCTGCAGGTGAGAGATCCTCTGAAAAACCATAAACGTAACCACAATGTCCTCCGGTTTGATCTGAACTCAGCCTGGCCTTCATCAGTTTTTCTGGCACTAGTCCAGAAGACAGATTAATGATTTAAAGGCATTACACTATGATATGATGTAACTCAGCACAGGGTGGTGGTTTTGTGAAGATAGTTAGCAGTAAGTTAGCAGTAAGTACCCAGGGCAGCAAACCATGGGCCACCCCTCCTGGACAGTACCTTGCTCCTCAGAGGACGTTACGGGCTTGACTGGAACCATTCATGGCATGAGTGTTTCTAGTGATCACAGGGGTGTATGAATGTGCTCTTCTACAGGGCAGAATATGCCCCCGTGAAAAGGTACACTGCCATTTTCTGCCTCCTGAAGGGACAGGAAAATGGTTTGTGGCTTTGGTGGATGGTGAAGTCCAGGGAGGGAGGGCTGAGCCTGTGAGGGTGGTGGCAGTGCCCATGCCCATGACACGGTATGACACGCTGCATGCCTCGAGGGCGGCTTGCCGCTCCAGCAGTGCTGACCCTATGGCCTGGGCTCTGCATGGCGTCTTCTGTCGTATCCCCAGCCACTGCTTTTGGGGCTCATTAGATACATCTACCAGAGGTCCACTTACCCACGCTGTAATCCCTTCTCTGGGTAAGGTCTGAACCCTTGTATTAATCTTGAGCCTGTACAGAAGATATTCCCCAGCCTGTTATGACTACAGGTCTGCCTGAGCACTAATAAATCAGCATGGCTCCAGTGGAGTAACGCAGAGCCTGAGGGAGTGCTGGGTGGGGAAACGTATAGAAAAGGCAGTCCCAGTCTTCCTTTCCTAGCCATTAATTACAGGCGGTGATGGGAGTAGGAAACAGCAGTCATGCTGGGATATTGCTGCTTGCAAGTCAGTCAGGGGAGGGCTGAAGCCTGAAGGTGGAGAGCGTAGGCACTATGTAGCAGACTGGGGAGATATGTGAAGTTTAAAAACAACCTCACCCTGCAGTTAAGGATTAATGCTTGTTTAAGCATTTGGTCTATGAGGTGACATGCGTAGGGTCAGGCACAAGCCCCATCATTGTATGGCGGAGGCACAGGGAGAGGAGAGTGGCACACAGGGAGCACATCAGTAAATGGTGCCAGCCCCAAGGGGCAGCGTATTGACACCAGCCAAGCAACACCCCATCTCCTCTGCTTGCAGAGGCATTTGTGTCGAACAGCACGGACTTCGTTAAGGAAAGCAGGTTTCCTGGCACTGCAGTTGGGGCAGGGTGCTTGGCAGGGACCAGGGTGCTAAGCCGAGGTGAGTCAGGGAGCTGGGAGGCAGCGAGGAGTCGGACCGCTCTGCAGCTGGCTGGTCGAAACGCTTGGGAAAGATCTTTTTCCATTTATCAAACAGCTCGCAAAGAGGTTCAGCCAGTGCCTCTACAGCGGTTTGACATCAGCGGCACTGCCACTGTAATTATTAACAGGGAAGAAGTGAGCAGTGTGGCAGGTTTGAATAGCACTCTTAAATGGAAGTGCATTCAAATTGGTGGCCAAATCCATAGCCCCTGCTTCGTTTAAGCAACAGCTGCTGATGCGTTTCCTCCCTCGACAAATAACTTTCTTCTCGCCGAAGTCTAAGCCGAAGCACCTTCACCACCCAGCTGGAACAGGTCAGGAGCACAGGTACAGCCTGTCCCGACGGCTCAGCAGCAGCTCCTCGCTGTGCCGCGATGCCTTCCTTGCACGCCGCCTTCCTCCCACCAGGGTCACCCCGTTCCTGCCGGTACCGAAACAAAGCTGGGCGACGGCAGAGGCAGATATACAGCTCCAAAAGCTGGCGTTGTCCCCAGACTGCTTTTCCTGACATGCTTACTCCTTTCGTTCAGGCCAGCCGTGGAGACTCATCTGGCCACTTTTGTACTGCTAAATGTGTTATCAGTTTGAGGCAACTTGGTACTTTCTCTGGCGTGGAGGATTTGGCGCTCTCCCTCTGTTCAGTAAATTTCCACACTGGCTTCATCTGGTGTGAATCCACTATGGCTGGAGTGGTCCCACCGCCTCTGGACCTCCTTCCTGACCGCATCTGCATTTGCACAGCACGGAACGCCAGAGCTGAGTCCGCTGCCTTGGGAGAGCTTGGAGCCTGGATCCTCGTGAGGTCTCTTGGCAGATTTATGCTTAAAATATCTCTGGGCTAAGAAGGTGTTAGGCCTTCTCAGAACTGCTCTCTCTCCCATCTGCTTTTTCATGTAAAAGCTGGAGGTGCCAAAATCTGCTCAGAGGACTGTAGAGGAATGGCCAGGAAAGATGCCTGCAGTTGTCCCTCAGGCTCTTGCACAGGCAGCGTTTCACAGATGTGAAGTCCTGAGTCCGGCCATAAACATTTTAAGACCCACCTGCCAAAGAGTTCTGGAGTTTTCTAGTGAGAACAAACCTTGCATAAATGTCAAGGGGAAAAAAAATCAGGAAGATCCTCGTTTTGTGGGTGGATCCAGTGAATTTGCTTTCTCTCTTCTCTGATGAGCATAGACTGTTACCTTCACCCCCTCCTAGATCTCCCTATCATTTATTTAGCTATCTAAAGCATGAATTATAGGAATATAAAAAAGTTTCTGTCACACACATGCTCTACCATTCTTTTTTCCAATGTCTCTTCCTATCACACAAATGGGAGTTAGAACAGATGCACACACAGACTTCCATGCTCTAATTTCCCCACTTTTAGGTCCCGTTATGGCACCCGAACACCCTCACCAAACGCAGCCTTGCTCTGTGCGTTATGCTGGGTTCGCCTCACCCTCTGGGTCAAGACTGTCGTCACGGGTGGCTTACACACACACAAACACACACACACACAAACACACACAGACACACACACGCTTTCTCTCTCTCTTACTTCTCATCCATTCCTACAATGAGTATGCGCAGCGGCGGAGCAGGCTATAAGGATGGCTCCCATCTCTTCGCAGTGCAGACGACCCCACCCCAACACGGCTCCAGCATGCCCACCTCACACCTCCACCTGGTAAGGCCCTCTCTAACAGTCTCACCCTGGTACTAATTCCCCTGGAGCTGTACACTTAATTATGGGAGTATTTGGGTCCCGAGACCTAGGGCTGTAAGCAGGAAGATGTCCGCCTCTAACAACCCAGCCCGTAGCATAGCTCCCCTTGCCTTAATATGATGGGGAGGGGGCTCTTTCTCCCTGCATAACCCCTGGTAGCTCCGTCCACCTGCATTTTTAATCACAACTGAGTAACCGCCACACTGGTGGTGGCTGGAGGGAGTAGAACTCCTTCATCTTCCTGGGCTTTGGTTCGCTCATCCATGGAACAGGGATGGCCCCTCCTGGGAGCGTCCTCCTGGAGCCCTTCCCCTGGGCGAGCCCAGGCTGCGCTGAGGGCCAGCGCAGGGCTCAGGGTCGGGGGGATCCCAAATGGAGGGATTTAAGTGGCACTGAGGCCTTCTGCCAACAATTTCATTACAACCTTGGCAAAAAAAAACCCTGAGATGCTTTAACCACATCTGAAGCGGTTCACAACCTGCTGGGCAGAGAATGGGAAAATACAAGGTACACTGCAGCAGGGGCAGCGCTCGCACTGTAATTAAAAGGTAGGTCAGTAGAGCTACATCAGTTATGGGAATGAGAGAAAAACGTGTCACCTCCCTGACCCACGCTCTTCCTAGTGTTAGTGTAGCTGTACAGGCAACTACGTCTCGCTGCTGATACAGCTTAGCCCCACCAAGGAACGCGTTTAGACTATACCAGCAGGACAAACTGGATTTTATTTGCCAGGATGGGGCTGCATTTTCCCTGGGGTAGCCCAGCAAGCCCTCTTCATCATAGACAAGCCCTCAAGCTGCTGGCTCTCAGCTTGTGATGGCGAGTGGCCTTACCACGTACCCTCTCCCTGCCTCCCGTGCGAGGCCGTGCTGCGGGGAGGGGGTGGGAGAGAAGGGGGCTGTGAACGGTTTCCAGCACGGAGCGTCCAGTCTGGGGTGGAAGGCTTTCTCTGCTACAGCCGAGGGTTGGGTTTTTTCACCCTCTTACTGTGGCCTGGCCAGCTCTCGCTGCTCCTTTCTCCAAGGGGTGCCCTTCGGGGAAGCCTGGAGATCATCCCGCCTTGGCGAGAAGCCGGCCGTGCCCCGGCCCCGCCAGCTGCGCCCCTCCAGGCTGCAACCCCTTCCCAGAGGGGCTGGGAGACCCAGGCGGTGAGTGCTCGGTTGTTCCCCCGCTTTGTTCTGAGGGAGAGGCAGCCGACCCAGGCGCTGCTGCCCAAGCACCCCGGGTCGAGGCGGGCAGCGCGCTGCGAGGCGCTCGGCGGACTTGCTGCAGGCGCGGAGAAGCGGGTCTGCGCTCCTTCAGCTGGCGTCCCCCTGCTCCACCTCCCACCTACCCACCTGGTCTCAGCTGGGGGCCGATCTTGGGCAGAGGCTGAACCAGTTTTAGTCATTGCCTCCTTCCCTCACCCACGGGTGAACCTCAGCGCGAGCCCGGTGCTGTGGAGGTACGTACCTCCTGCTCCTCACCCCTGCTCCAAGGCAGGCAGCCCCCACAGTGGTCCTGCCCTCACAAGGAAGCAGCGTCTAGACACAGATTAGGCAAACAGCTAAAGCACAAGACCAGAAACCAAAAAGCCAAAAAAAAAAAAAAAAAAAAAAAAAAAAAAAAAAAGAGCAGCTCTGTTTTAGCCCCAGCTCTGTCCTCCGCTGATTCCTATGAGATTTGCGGCAAGGAAGGGAACTTCTTTATGTCTTTGTCTTCCTCACCTGTGTAGTGTGGGATAATATTTCCCTTTCTGGCAAGGCTATGGTCAGAGTTAATTAGCATTTGAAAAGTGCTTTGAAATGGAAGATGGATTTGGAAAACTGAAGTATTATTGCTGGAATTGAGTGAGTGGCTCACAGGGTAGGGAAGCATTTCACTTCTTTTTCCCTGTGGGTGGAATAGCCTGGAGGATACTGGGATTTCTTCAGATTTATTCGTTATTCAAGCGTCTAGTACATATCAGGTATCTAAAACAGAACTTGGTTTGGATATTTATTCCATGAAATATTGGATTGCAGACACATGAAATCCAAGCTACGTTGTCCAGACAAATAAATCACATGATACTGGTGCTCTTCCCCTACTGGCACCAACTCTCCTGGCCTGGCTGCCCGAGGACGGGCATTTAAAATCTGTTTTCCATGACTCCTCGCACAGGATTTTGAAATATACTCTAGGTTTGCCAGTAAAACAAGCTCTTGCAAGAGTCTCCAGCAAGCAAAGCAAGAGCCCTGAAACAAGTACATGTAAAAAAAATCAGATGAATGTGCTTTGTTTGCTCAGGCCATGATTCTGCAGGATGTTTTAAAGTATTCATTTGTAGACTTGTGTTTAATCCTACTGAAGTGAGTGGAACTGTTTCTGGGCAGAATCAGGCAGACGCCTAAATACCCTGCTGAATACAGTTTCCAACCATTATTTCATCAGCCCAAGTGCTCTTGTACTGTATTTTAAAGACTTCCTGTGTATTGTTTCACTGTCTTCCCCTGTACGCTCTAATGCCAATTGCTGCTGAGCCTATGTTGGAGACACACCACCCCTGTTACCCATGAAACACACAGTAGTCTATAAAAAAATGTGTTTTCTATTCCAAGAAACCTCCAGTAAATTAAAAAAAAAAAGAAGTTATGGGGCATATATTCAAAGCTGTGCTGAGTTGCAGGGGTGGCAATCCTTAGCTCTGTGTCACTCATTATCTTCAGTTGAAATTTCCTGTCTACCCGTGCAGCTGTGGCACCACGCTCTGAAAATCCTCACTGAAAGAGGTGCCTTTTGGAAACAGAGTCATCAAGCCCCTGTGTAGACACAGGGGTTGGGAGTGAAGCAGAGCTCGCGCATCCCGAGCCTAGCTCGTTTTGATTCCATGGAGTTGAGGCGTGCTACCCCAAGTCACTCCTGCACATATACAGGCAAATCATGCATATTTTAAATGAATAAGGATGTGATGCAAGTTTCTAGCAGATCTTGCTTGGAGAGGAGAATTCAGGTTAAATCAATCTACTAATCCAAACCCAGAGGTTAATTTCCTTTGGCTGAGCCACAGACAGTCGCCAGTCAGTCTTCACTGGATCAACAGGCTCCACCTCAACTAAGAGAGGTGCAGAACATGGGATCATCAGAAGATATTTAGACTAACTGCAGCTCCCCTCCCTGGCTGGGTACGCAGTTCTGTCTTTTTTAAGGCTTGGGACAAGACCCCCACCATAACCAAACATGGGTGAAGCCCCATGGGTTGCCGCCACCAGCCCATGGATGCAACCTGCACCACAGGGAAGAGGCCAGGAGGAAGATGGTGGTTAGGGCTCTGGACTGGTTAGTGTGGTTGTCTGCAGATTTTGAGCTCTGCAACATTGGTTGCAAAGGGAAATGACCTTCAAAGGTAAGCCCAGAGATACGGCTGCACACCCTAGGGAAGGTGAAAGCCATGGGCACTATGCCATAGCTATCTGCAGTAGCTGCCTACATTCATGCCTACGTATCATAGCACGGGTAGATGGAAGGCTCCTTTAGCCAGCTGAGCTACTTGCCCCATTGGTAAGCGGGTGCCCATGGGCGTTCACCATAGAATAATGCACAACATGGCAGCTCCAACTCAGGACACTCATGTTCTCAGCCTCTAAGCCTCTGTCTGTCTTCATCTCCTTTCCCCACTTATTCTCTTCTGAAGGATTTCTGTGGGGTTAGCACAGCAACCTGCAGAAGTGTGTCTAGGACCAGAGGCAGGAGAGCCGCTGCTGGTCCTGTGCGAGTAGGGGCAACTGCTATCACCTGTCTGTGCCATGGCAAGGAGGTCCATAGGGCAAAGCAATGTAAGCTGCTGTGAATGGTAGCCTGGGAGGTGCCCAGGCTGGCAGCGGCCGGCTCCTGTGCTGGCCCTGCTGCAGGAAGGTGCCTGCACCGGCCCGCATCTGCTGGGCGCAACCAGCACAGCACCGGGACGCCACGTGGCTCCCATCACAAGTGTCATCAACGAAAGCCCTCTTTTTTATTTTGCTTCCTGCTGCCTGAGGTTGGGCCTGAAGCCTGTGAAATGTCCTCTCTGCCAAGGTCTCTGCTTCCCCTAAGGACGCTGCAGTGCTGAGCTGGACGGAAAGCAACGCGAACGCTGAAGCAAAGCAGTATGAATGGCTGCGTCTGAGGCAGCTCCATCCCTGTCTGACCCAGCCGCTTCTTTTGGGGGCACGTGCCTCAGAGGCAAAGTTAGGCAGTCCCAGTTTAAAGCCATTGCTCCTCTGTTCCTCTGAGTCACAGTTCGGGTTGTACACGCCAAGGGTGTGTTTTCTCCCCTCTCCGTACGAAGCTTGCTCTCACTAGCAGTGACAGGAGCGCAAGCCTGTGTTATCCGCGGGAGACCCAGCTGCTCACTGTTAATATTTAATGACAGCTCTGCAAGCTGGAGATATTCTCAGACTCTATTTCAGCTGGTCAGGTTTCATACAAACTGTTTTCAGCAAACATTGCAAGTCTGTAGAGCATTAAGTCATTTAGTAACACTGGGGCAGCTTCAGAGGAGGCTAAAGAAAACCTGGTGTGACTTACTCCTTCCAAAGGCTTTCCTACATCCAGACTTAATATCTGTGACATATGCAAAACTCACCTTCTATTGCTGTGGTGCCTGTGCCGTAAGAAATGTGTGTGCAACCGCCTGCGCCGAAGGGGCAGTGCCGAACGGGACATGGACACCCTCCCCACCTCTCCCAGACAGGTAACTATTCTGTCAGCCTGGTCCTGCTCGAGGGGTGGTGTCAGATGTTTTCCTAGAGTAAAGTAATGCAGCTCCATTGTGTTAGGCCAACCGATATCAGCAGAGAATTCAGACAGCTAATTTTTAACCTTCTCCAATTTCCCTTTGGCTCAGAAAACCATTTCCTGCCCCGGTCCCTCTGACAGTCCCCTGGTCCTCCTCCAAGCATCTATCCAGTGGAGAGACAAAGCTAGGCATCATGTGTAGGAAGCTCAGAGCTAACGAGCATGCGAATAGGATCTAAGAGACTCTAACGGTCCTAAGCAGGTATTACTCATAAGCCCAGCCTTCCAGGAGAAGCAGTAGGTCAGATCAACACGGCTAGGAATTTGAATCCTTAGACCAAACTCTGCTTTCGTTTAAAACTCATCGTGGCTATAAAGGTATTACAGCTCAGGGAAAATTTGGTGTCTCCGCTCTCCACCCCCACCTTGACCAAGGACTGACCTGAGGCACGCATATTTTCTGCGGATATTACTGGCAACTCACATCCAAGAAAGACAACTGTAACTGAGAGCAACTGCGTGGAAATTTCGAAGCGTGGGATTTGGCCCTGGCTGCCTTGATGCTCTGTGAAGACCTCAAAAGACCTTGGAAAGGTCCTTGCTTTGACTTTGTGAGGAACCTGAGCTTGTACAGAGTTTTAGGAAACTCTTCGTGCCTGCAGCGGTGGGTTCACCGCAAGGGAAAGGTGGCTTTGCCAGCCGCGAACGTGGGCACGGCGAGGGGGCCAGGCCGGTGCCTTTTGGGTGCGAGAACAAAACAGAGCAAAGGCTGTTGGAGACATGAAGCAAATTTAAACTCATTCCTCCCTTCTACCTTCCTGTTCAAAACGCTGAAGGCCATTAAATGTCTGCCAAGGCGTATTCCATCCCTAACTGGGGAGGGTACTGAACGGTGACAAACTGAATATCACGGGAGGAAAGGCAGCGACAAACCCCAGCCTGGCAGGCTGCCCGCAGCCGCACGCACTCTCGGCCCCATGTTGCTCGGAGAGCCAGGGCCTTTGCTCTGCTCCTCATCATCACTAACAGGGACAGGGTGGTCCTCCCCACATCCCCCGCGGAGCTGCTCCCGCTGATGGGAAGAGGTCCTCTGCGCACGCAGGGTTGCACGTGCTTAGCTGCCGGACGCTCACGTGTGCAAAACCGTGCCCGCAGTGTTACAGGTACGAGCCCTGCCTGGAGACTGCTGGTCCTGCTTGCTCCAGGGCCTGCTGGAAGCACACAAGGCGTCCTCATCCCTGCTTTTTATATAGGGCAGGCAGCAAGCTGGGGAGGCGGATTTCCACCCACCGGGAGCTGAACTCTTCAAAGACCTGGGGTTGTTTGGACACAGAGTTCATAGGTTCAAACCCGTGCCTAGTGCTGATTTTAGGTCACGGGAAGGGAGAGGTGAGCAAGTAGAGAGGGGAAGGCGGGAGCTGGCTGGGGTGGGCAGCGGGAGGCTGGTGCTGTGGGCTGGCTTCTGCAGCCGATGCTTTTAAGACTTACTTTTGACCCCAAGTGGAAGTGCCAGCAAGGATGCAGGGGATGCAGAGGATGCACCCAAAGTGTGCTGCTACTCCCAGTCTTCATTTTCCCTTCCCGCAATCCTGTTTAAAGGCATCTCTTTCACAGGAACAAGGCGTTCTCTGTTCAACTAGGCGTGTTGTCAGCGGCCACTGTAAGTAGCCATAATCTGTAAGGCAACGTGCAGCTCTCATGTGCAAATGGGATTTCGGGAAGCCTCTCTAACGGGATAACACAGACAGCATTTAAGCTGAGTTTCAAACTGACCGTAACGCTTCACTTGACAAATGTCTGGTTTTGAACTTTTTTAAGCCCTCAGGTCTTTAAGCAGAGAATGTCAGTCTCCTGCAGAATAAAGCCTTTCGTTTAGGAACGGGAAAAAAACTCCAAGCAGAGAAGAAGCCAAAAAGAATATCTGATTTCATTGCTTTCATCATACACCACTACGTACCATTTATTTTCTCTCAGAAGCCAGGGGCATATCTTCTCTAAATATTTACCTACTTTCTTTCTAAGGGCATGTCTGCGCTGCAGTTGCCACGCTGATTTGTGTTGTACACATACCTGCCTTACTTTTGACCTAATACTTCTAATACATCCAAGCTCTACTAGCAGCTTAATAAAACCAAGGTCTAATACTCAGAGTGAGGTCAGGGTAGCCTGCAACATCTGCTGTGAATACCTTCCAGCCATTGCTCTCTGCCAAGCCAGCCACCCTAACGCTGCACTGCAGGTCTTGCAGTGAAACTGGGGACAAGTGGGCTTTACTGGGCATGGAAGTTTGGCTACAGGAAATCCTTCATCCACATGGATCATTAATGCCTTTCTGAAATGGACCCACTCTGCCAGGTCTCTCTCTGCCTCCACGTTCGTCCACCAGTCAACCCAGACAAGCAGAGGGTCTGCCATCTCCATCCCTGGAGACTTTCAAGCCCTGACTGCATCAAGCCTGAGCAACCTGGCCTGAACTCCAAGCTGGCCTGGCTTTGAGCAGGCGTTGGTCTAAAGACTCCTGAGGTCTCTCCCAGCCTCAATTATCCTGTGATTCCATGATCCCAGCCCAGAAATTCCCTCCCAGACTTCTTGGAGGGCTCAGCTCCATCTCTGTCCCAGCAACAACTACAAGGCTTTATACTCTGAGCATTTTCTACCTCAGTATCAGAAAATAAAGGTGTGACTATACCACAGACTTTGTTTTTTCCTCACCTCACTTTCCCACAGGCAGGCAGGACTGATCTCTCCATCCTAGAAAGGACACTAAGGTACACTCGGGTGCCATAAAATGGGTCTGGTTGAGGAAGTAGAAAAAATCAAAGATTTCTGCAAGGAAAATAAGGATGGGTGACCAAAGGCCCACAATGACTCTGTCTAGTTTGATCAGTACTGTGGGAAGCTTTTGGCATATCTTAACTGAAGTCAAACAGAGATTCCTGTTCAAAGGGGCACTTCCACATTGTGACCACAAACCCCGGTGCATGCCCCACTTGTCCTCACAATTGCTGATCACCTCAGCAATCTTCCCGCTGCCTGGACAAGCAATGTTTTAAAGTGTTTCTTTCAATTTTTTGACCCCCTTGTCTTTCTTAAATTGTACCTACCTTTCTGTGCATGATGCCATGTATGTCACCTGAAAGCCTCAGTCTCCCGATATATGTGGCACAACCTGCAAAGCAAGTAGAGGATGAGGGCTTGGAAGCCATAGCTCTGTTCCCAGTATTAGCATCGCTTTTGCTTTGTGTGAGCTCACTTACACCAGTTCCTTTCTCTGCTTCCCTCTGTAGAAGGTGGAACCAAGCAGCAACCCACAGCGATGTGAGGATGTGAACATTTGCACGGCCTTAGCTGGAAGGTGCAAGAGAAGAGCAAAGCACTCTGCCCATCAGATCAGCCCCCAGCTCCCTACTTTCTCTTCCCCTGAGAGGACGTACCCAGCCTCACTAAACTTCCACCTAGTTATGTTTCCTCCACTGCCTGCAGCACTCTGGCTGTGCTCTGCTGTATTTTTTCCACTTCAGTTGCCTCCTTTCTGTAGCAGCCAGAGCCGTGCACCTACTCCAAAGGCAGCCCCCGCCGGCCGTTACGCCGGGTCGTAGTCTTCCCCCCGACCTACACACAGGACCCCAGCTAGCCTTTTTTTTTGCCGCTAGGCACTCTTTCAGAAACTTTGGGGAATACTTAGCACTTAGCTGCCTACACGTCCTGGCCTTTCTGCCTCTGGGAGCTCCACGGCAGGTGCCCGGCAGGCGGGGGCTGCGGGCCAGCCGCAGCTCTCCATAAAGCGCTCGTGCTGCCGCCAGCGCTGCCCTTTGAGCTCAACTACCAGCGCTTCACCTCCCAAGGCAAGAGGGAGATGAGGCCTTCCGTGAGCCTCTAGGTAACTTAGGGGAAGCATTTCAGGAGCCTTAGGAGCCCCATTTTCAGTGGTTTCCATGAAACTTAAGAACCTATTCTCTTGGCGCTTTGTAAAATGGGGCTTGGGTGCTCGTGGGAAGTTTGCCTGCGGTCTCTTCCCAGACTTTGCAGTAGATTCATCTGAAATGTCTTTACATGTGAGTGACATCTGCACGTGAGCCAGACACCCTGGTCTCAGTTAACAGAGATAAACAGGCATTTAAAGGAAACAATTCATTTTCTCCTATGGTAGATACCTAAAATACCCAGGGGAAGTCACAAAATGACTGCTTTCCTCCATAAACTATAAATTTAATTTAGAAAAGCAGCTCAGCCCTCAACACGTATTGGAGGATTCAGTTGCCTGGTGCTTTTTGAGCTGCCCTACCTCATCTTAGACATTCACATGGGCAGGCAGGTATATACATATATGTACAGGAGCCTGCAGGAGGCAAATGCCCTTGCAGCATGTCACCTGGACACCAGGTAAAGAATCCTGGATTCACTATCCTGTTACCAACAAGATGAGGGTTGCTGCTTTTGGAGTAGCTGGAATAATTTCCCTCCATTGCATCCCTGTATTTATATCCTATATGTGCTGGTATAGCTGAAAACCAATGGCCCACAATGTTCCACAACAAAGCAATGATTAGTGAAATAATAGTTGATTTTATTAAAAAGAAAATAAATCAAATGAGCTTCACGGCAACTGCCAGAGTAATGTGTGGGGGTATCATTCTGGTTCTGCAGATAACTACCCCAACCAGGAAATGTATGCAAGATGTCACGTTACAAGTGTTACATCATCAGGAAAAAATCTCAATGGCTGATCATCACCCGAGGGGCATGTCAGTGTTCCCACCTTCTGTGCAGAGAGAACTCTTATAGGAATTAACTCCTTCCTAGGTGATGCACACTTTTAGATTTTACCAGTATTTCTTCCACCTTGCTTACCTAAAACGAATTGTTCTCTTATTTTCCATTTTTCTCTTTCACTCAAGTCATAAACGGCATGACTTTGCAGTGACAGCTGTCTATCACATCTGCCATGTGGCTGAGGACTTTTTCTCCTCCACCTCACTAGTGGATTTCTGCTGGATGCCGGGTGTTCACCACACACGTCATTCCCATAGGTGATAAATGTCATCTGCTAAAAGCACCCCAGGCAGCCTCCCTGTTGTCTGGAGAGCCGTCCTTTGCCTTACATGAAGAAATATTCCCTGTGCCTCGCCAAAATGACCCATCCTGTGGTAATACCCAAGGCAGTGTGAACATGTGTTTATTTTCCCTGAAATACATTCTGGGGGATGCAATGATAAAATGGGTTTTTACCAGCTCAGAGATCACACACTACAGCTGGTCACTGCTGACATTGAGGGACCGATGCTGCCGGGATCAATGCCGTCTGCAGCCCCATGCCCAGGCAGGGCAAACCCTTCCCAGTGAGGAAATCCTCCCTCATCCGGAGGAGCTGGAAGTGGTAGTGCCTTTCCCCAAGTTTCCACAGACTGCAAGCAATCTCCAGCCCCATAAAACTGTCCTTTCTAAGTCAGGGGAACAATGGATAGAATATATTTCCTTCTCCTCCTTGACGTTTTGTACATAGAGACGCTGATCTCAGTCCTCAGCAGGTGCCAAGGCATCCGAACTGTTCTTCATGCTGGATTGCTGTGGTTTGTGCCTGGAAACTGGAGTCCAAACAGTTCCTGCTCCCTCCAGTTCAAAGTTCACCTCTGTGCCCTGGGCCAGGCTCGCACAGGGCAGAGGGAGGTGTCCTGTGGGACAGAAGTGCCTGTAACCTCTTCCCTCCCACCAGCTTTTGTTCTCAGTTCTGCACCCCTCTTGCTTTCTCAGTCAGGTAGGACAGAAACTCCCAAGTGCCTTGTTTCATTTTACTCCTTTTTTTCCTTACGCAGAACTGTGCTGCTGCATCTCTCGGTCTCTCCAAGGTTTCCCAAGCTGTCTATTGCACGGGCAGCATAGTCCACCTCCCCACTTACATATGATACCGAGCCTCTTTTTAAGTTATCTTAAGCGTGTGGTCTATGTCCAGAACACCCCTTCCCAGTTACCCAGTTTGCCACTGGCATGTTTTTTGCCCTTGTATTCACACCAAGAGGCCCAGTAAACTTGTGCTTACTTCTTCTAGAGGTCTTCCTCACTTTTGTCCTCTTCATCACATCCCTTCCTGCACACCAGCTCCTGAAGACACCCTCTCCCTATCTCCCTGCTTTTTCTTTCTTGTGCATTCAAACAATATTTCCCTCCTCAGCCTTCACGTGCCTTCTCCCTCTCAGCTCCTCAGCGGTTATCTCCTTCCAAGCTGTGCCATGCTGCAGAGTCGCTGAGCAAGGTCTGGGGGGTTGAATTCCCTTCCCTGCTCACAGTCACCAAGGCCAGAGATCACAGACACCTCCTGGACACTGAAGGCCATCAGTCCTGAGAAAGCCAGGGCCCAGGGGATGGATCTCCTCAGCATCTCAGCCCCCAGGACCCCCTGCAACACATTGGCTCGCTCCTTCCTTCCTTCCTTCCTTCCTT
>NW_010520689.1:0-2577 GCF_000687285.1 Phaethon lepturus
GCTTCGTACTTCGGTCTGGTTCTCTCACGATTGTTAAACATAATCGTTCTCGAGGTGCTCTCGGAGGACTCCCGCCGCCTCACAGCGAGAGAGGGAGTGCATGTGTCGAGCAGGCCTTCCCTTGCTAGCGAGGCGCTGCCCAAGCGCCCTCCGAGCTGGCGACTCCGCGGGCGCGAAGCGCCGGTGAACGTGGTGTTGCGGCCTCCGCGCGGGGTAAGGCGCGGGGCTGGTAGGCCCAAGCGTGGTCGTGAGGTGGGGTGTTAAGGAGGCCGCCGACCCCAAGGCCTTCAGCTCTGCCCTGAGCTCTCCGTCTCTGTGAACGGTGCCCTAAGCGACGTGTAACGCCTCGGGATGCAAGTAACTGTTCGGGACGCATGGAATCTCATTCTGCAGCTGCGGGAGGATCCTGGGGGTGCCTGGTGCGATGGAATGGCCCTTACCTCGGCTGAGACCGCAGGCCTGAACCAGCGTCACCTTCTAAGTTCCTGCTGCAAAGCGGGGCCTCGGTGGCTAGCACAGACTGAGCCCGTGTGTAGATACATACAGGAACTTTTGTGAGGATAGCGGTGCCGAGTTGGAGGTGTGTTTCTCTGATGTATGCTCGCAAAGAAATTTCCCTGTATAGATAACAGTTTCGGTAGCACGGTGGCTGGTTACGGGTATAAGCATTGTGTGCACAGAGCTGGTTTGTTGTTGTCGCTGTTCTGCAGATCTTCTCTAGCCTAGATCTGACCATGACATTCAGTGTGGCAGAGTGTGCCTGGAGTTGTTTAGACCATTACTTCTCTAAGTAGGCACTAGAGACTTCACATGTGGCTACCAGGCAAATATTTAACTTTTGTAACTGCTGTGTCTGGAGGAGCTGTGGCCACTGCTAATTTTCTTCATGTGTGACCACAGCAAAAGTTGAAAGAGTGCATGAGTCCCTAAGCTCAAAGGCTTTCATTTACGGAGATCCGATCCAATTTCATATCCCCATTCATGCATATAATTATATGTAGCTATTGTTCTTTTGTTTGTTTTTTTCTTTATATTGGTAAATATAAAGCTTGGCTTTGTGCTGATGCTTAGTCTGCACTAATGTTCACTTTATAGTGGCAGGCATGCATTGCTGACAGATTCAAATTATGCCTTAAGTATGCACACAAGTTGCATCTACCTAATTAGGGCAAATTAGAAATAAACTGATTTCATGGTGTGAACAGAAGGTAGTTGCACTAATTTACTAGTTTCTAAGCTGGCTTGCTTAAACTGTTGAAGGACTAAAGCTTTGTCTACAATATTATAATCCTCTGTGGCAGAACAGGCTAGGGAAAAAGAAAAAGTGGCTTTCCTCAGTGTGAAGATAAAAAGTACCTTCACACTACATCACATCAGTTCCATTTTCAATATATTGATTTAATCTACTTAAGATTTTCAAGTAATTTCATCACCATGTATTATCACAGGCCTGTTGAAAAGCATTGCTCTGAAAGATTTTTAATTTTGTCTGTTTTAATAATGTCTCTTGAAGTACTTAGGTTTCATTCATCTTAATTGACAAATATCTGATGGTAGCTTTGACTCTTAAGTACTAACAAGAAATAAGTAAGTAACCTAAAAGAAACTTTGATGTTTTCTAACTGCTATATCTGGTGATAGAGTGTTATTTACCAGAAGAGTGCTTAGTTCTCAATTTAGATGGTTTTAAAAATAATTTTTAAAAATCTGTAGTTGATGTTGCATTGTCAGTATCAAACCAAACTCCACAGTGAGTGGCTAGCTTAGGCTATAATTCAGTTCATTGCCATTTTATGTCTTCTTAAGTGGTTGATTTTTGCAATTAAAAAGATAAATTATATTAATTTTTCTATCTGTTCCAGATACTGTTCTTCCGAAGTTCAACCTTGACTTTGTTGTAGCTCTGCTGAGGCAAGAAAATGCTAAAGACATCTGTGTCATCCAGCTACCTCCAGAAATAAAATACTGTAATTATTTTATAATTGTGAGCGGATCTTCAACACGACATCTCCATGCAATGGCACATTACTTGCTGAAAATGGTAAGACAGTTCCCACTCCCATCACTGGGTTTTGGGTAGTGGTTTTAAGTGTTGTGAAAGGAATTTCCCCAGGATTACATGTATGGGGTATACCAAGCAAGATGACACTAATTATCCTTATTTCATTTAGTCCTGAATACATCTAGCAACTAACTACTTTTTTTGCTTTAGGGGTACTACTCAAAATGTAGAGAATATAGTTTAAAACCAGACCTCTTTATTGAGAACAGTGATGACATTAGCACGGTTTGGTGGCTAGAACAAGAGTGATGTGAAATGGTGATGATGACCTGTGTCCACTTTTGCCTTCTGTCCAGCAAGCTCCATAGCTGTTCCCACTCATTGAAAATAGCTTAATCTGACTGTTTTCAAATGCTAATCCCTAAAATTTCCAGGTTCTCAGGTATATTGTAAGGCTGGAAAAAAGATGGTGTGTTATGAGGCACAGGATCCCCTCACGGGCTTACTAAAGCAAATTGCTAGTTAATAATAGCCACCATACTGTGCATGTACAGGAGGAAAGGAGAAGCAGCAGC
>NW_010520689.1:2608-2932 GCF_000687285.1 Phaethon lepturus
TCTTGCACGGAAGTCTTGCACTGTTTGGCTTTGGTGGAATGTGAGTTTTTAGTACAAAAATAGAGATCAGAATAAAAATACAGGTAGAGTTTAGGGATAAGGACCAGACTCGAGGAGGGAGAAACTTTATGGCTAGAGTAGCCAGCTGACTGTTAAAAAGCACAGTGGGAGAAATATGACTAGGCCCCATCTCAATCAGCTGTCTGTACTCAACCTGTAGTTTGTCTTCTCTTCACACACTTTTCTTTTCCCTTCCTGACCCCATTTTTCCTTTGGCTTTTGATTTTACTTCCTTCCAGTCCCACTGGTTTCAGCTGTGAGACT
>NW_010520690.1:0-240 GCF_000687285.1 Phaethon lepturus
CCATCTCCAGCCACGACTGGGAAGCCGGAGAACGTTTCACCTGCACGGTGAAGCACCACGAGCTCCAGCTGCCCCTCAACAAGACCATCTCCAGACCTTCAGGTGAGCGTCTTCTCCTCCAAACCTTGACCTTCACCGCCCTTCAAGCTTCTCCAACGGCAACGCGGTCGTCTTCTCCTTAGGCAAGGTCTCCCCGCCCCTCGTCTTCATCCTCCCGCCCCACCCCGAGGAGATGACCCG
>NW_010520690.1:406-698 GCF_000687285.1 Phaethon lepturus
GCACCTTCTTCATCTCCAGCAAGATGATGGTCCTCAGCGGCAGCTGGGCGGGCGGGGACACCTACACCTGCATGGTGGTCCACGAAGGGTTGCCCATGAAGTTCACCCAACGCCAGGCGCAGAAGAACCCCGGTAATTGAGGAAGGGGGCGGGGGGCGGGGAAAGATGGAGGCATCTTCGTGACCGTCCCACCGCTTCGGAGATGACCTTGGAGGTCAACAGGTCTTCAATAAAGGCAACCGGGCCGGTCCTGCAGCGCCGGGTCTCCACCGCGTCGGCGTCTCGGGGCGTG
>NW_010520691.1:0-32315 GCF_000687285.1 Phaethon lepturus
GCTCGGGGAGCAGGGGTGGGGGGCTAGCGTTCAGAAGCGCGTGCTCACCGCCTGCCCAGGGTCGGGGCAGCGGGAGCCGCTGTGTGGCCGAAGGACAAACCCTGCTCTTGCAGGTCAGTCCTCTGACTCCAGGTCCCAGCTCTCCCACCCGCCAGTAGCTTCCTGGGTTTTCTTGCTCACTCCACCCCGGTGCCCTCCAGTTTCCCTTCCACTCCAATTCCCATGTCCCATTCTGTTCTCTCTCCATGTGCTTCTCTCACTAGCCCTCCCCGGCTCATCTTTAGCCCCTTCCTTTTTTTATTTTTTACCCTGGAAGCCACAAAACTCTTTTGTTTCAGAGCTGGGGGCAACACCATTGCTCTCCCCATCAGCCCCTCACCAGGCAAGGCTGAGGAGAGCCAACAAGCTCCTGTTCTGCAGCTCTGACACAGGCAAAACCCAGAGGAAATGAGACAAGGTTTTCATAACCTGTGTGGGACATGCCTACTGCCCCTTACACCTCTACTGATGAAGAAGGGCACCTCCTGAGTCTCTTTTGCTCCACGCAATTAAACCCATCTATCCAAGCAGCTTCACCCTTGACAAACCATGAAAAAAGCGCTCAGAGCCACGGGTACACACACACCTCGAGAGGAACTGCAGAACACTAAGAGAGACACAGCAAAACGCTTGGGTCCACAGCATGGGATCCTGCCTGTGGGCAGAGGTCCTGTCTGGTAGGCTGGCTGGTCCTTTTCATCCCAAGTATATTGTTCCCAGATAAAAGTAAATTATCTTACGCAAATGCAGTACTGAGGTGGTTTGCCATAAAGAGCAATACAAGCAAGAAAACATTGTTCAGCTTGGCTTATTAGTGTAGTAAAAAACTGGCAGCAAAGAAAGTAGAAATTTGCTGTGCCCATGGGAGGGAGAGAAGGCAAGGAACCTTTGGAATTGCACATGCCTCTGCTAGTAAGATCATACAGGCGCTGTTATCGATTGCTTGTATTCACCACCCATCTTCAGCTACTCAGGCTTTTTACAATGCGGGTCCTGCTTTGGGAGGGGGGAGCAGGTACAGGACCGTGGAGAACAAGGAGGTGGCCCCACACGAGGTGCTGCGCTGGGACCTGCAGTTTGCGTAACTGGCATAATACGCAACGGGATTTCCTTCACCCCTCCCCACTCCGCATTCCCCCGAAGCTGCCGGTATAAGGGACCACCTTTGCTCTACAAAACCCCATTCACCCCACCCAGCTCAACAAAACACAAGCATCACAACACCGTTCTTGGCAGCAGGACAGCGAGAGAGCCGAGGCGGCATGCCCAGCACTACTGCAGCTAAGCTAATGAGCAGGCACAGGGCTAAGCGAAGCTTGAGCAGAGATCTGGATAGACTCCGCTTCCTTTCAGGGCCGTCAGATCGTATTCCTAAGAGGAAGAGCAGGGCGTAGCACCCCACTGGGAAGACACAGAAACATCTTTCTTAATTAAGAAAAACTTTATTTTGATACATTAAAAAATTTATACATTTCTTAGACTAAAATACAGTTTTGCATCAGTATTCTGGCACAATGTCAGTTTACACAGAAAATCTAAGATTAGATCAGCACTGTTAATTTCCCTTCTCTTCCTGCATTCACAGCTTGCAGTATAAAACATTTCAAGTTCTCAGACAACAATAAACAGTGTCACATTTACTTTTCCCATTCCCAAAGGAGGTGGCATTCCACTGGAAAAAGGAGCACTTGTTAGTTGATCTTGATTCAATGTAAATCACTAAACCAGTTCAGGGGGTTGACTGCCCTGTTAGGAGTATGAGTGAAAGAGGATGAAAATTTTGTTTCCAGGTGAAGCTTTGATGGACCATGACAATGCAAGTACTTTCAAGCCTTTAAAATCTGTTCAGAAGATTTTCCTTTTTCCTTAGGGTAGTTGCTATAATCAGCAACACAATTCACCGTATAGAAATAATTCCTTTCTATAGGTACAGGATTCCAACTTCTTTCTTGCTCTGAAGACCTCCAGAGCAAAATAAAAGCAGGGCACAGGGGATGTTGCTGTGAGATGTCTGTGAATTGGAATGTGAATTTTCTTAACTACTGTGAAATCCTGCTCTCCGTGGCTCCACCTAACCTCTGGCAGATGCCTTCTGGCCTACATTAGAAACCAAACAACCCTTCTGCTTTCTCCTCCCGTGCTCCCCTAGAAGACACCACCTCATTGACTGCAGCACCGTTTTCCTACTGAGAGATATCCTCCCTTTTCAGTTTGAGCAGGGAGGGACCCAACCACTACCAACAAATGGAGCACACGCAGTACATATTTGAGAGTTAAAAATCATGACTTTTGTGGAACTCCAGTCAGTGCCGAGCTTCTGAGGGGTTTCAGGAATAATTAATCTGCTTCCTAATCCCACAAAACCTTGCTGACATACTTCCTAGCTGCCCCTATTTCACTCAAGCCAGAGGGGAGCAGTGGTGCACTTTAAGGAATGGTAGCCAGCTATGCTGCCAGCGTCTTCCATCACATATATAGAGAGGCCAGAGCTGTCTTTAAAGTTACTGAAATTAGGCTAGTTCTGCTGAAGTCACTGGTACTTCTGCTCTGAATTCTTGCAACTTTGGTTCTAAGGGGAGTCCCATGTTTCTACAGAAAAGTACCAGATGCTTAAACCACCAAATTCTGCTCATCATATTCACACATGACTTGACTGCTTCAGTGAGCAGGCGAATAGAATCTGATGGCGTCTGCTGGTTTTCTGCTAGTTCTGTTTTAACTGATCTCTGTCAAATGAATGCCAGGTAGTATAGCCTCCAAATGGGTATTTTTAGATGGATTCATGCTACCTATTGTCCCTAGAAATATTTTCATAATCCTAATGTCTCTGAAGAGCTTTGGCTTGGTTGCATCAGCTTGCAAACACTGCAAGACACATCACAGCTCCATCCCAGACCAGAAATTCTGCCTTTTATACATGACCCACATCACAAGAGACAAGATTCATCTCTTCTCTCATCTCTCTAAATATAAAAGAAAAAAAATACCTTGAGAACAGTATTTTCTACAGAACACAAGAAATACAAATTTACTAGTCTCCATAATCTCTTGTGATGTGATGGAAATAACAGCAGAGACAAAATAGTTGAAAGAGCATTTAAAAATGAAATATTTAGAGTAAATGTCCATCATCCCAACAAACAATCTGAGTGCAAGAAATGCTTCCAAGAAGTCTGTTGGGTTTTGTTTTGGGAAACACAAGGGTTTTTTTCCACAAAGATGAAACAGGATTTCTGTGGTGATAATGTGACACACAAACTGTTCAAGAAACAATGAACTTGTGATGTTTAGATTCAGTAAACAGTATCTGCACAGGCAAAGCCATGGTTTAAAAAACAGGGATGTTCTTAGGTATCTACTTTTAAATCTTAAGAGTGCTTCTTAAAATGACAGTGCCATGTTCAATACAGTGTGTAATATGCACTCAGAACCAAATGATCACTGGATGGTGATGATGAGTATATGTCTGCTACATGCATTTTATTCTGACTCTATAACATACATTCATAGAATACATCATAACCACTCAGAGCAAACCACTAAAGTGCATGCCCTGAGGGCACATTAAGTATGTTGTCTCCAACACTGGCTGCTCAATTGCCAGAACACTGATACAGAAAGGGCTCATTTCTGCTTTATATCCCCATTTTGTGCTGAAAGAATAAGAGCTAGCATCCCCTGCTCCCTCCATGAAAGAGAGCACTGTGGAGCAGGCTAATCGCCTGCTGCTGAAAAAGCCCTTTCGGAAAGAAGTAACCACCCTGAGAAGGTGCTGTACAGAAACGCAGGGAGTGAGTCTTGGATTAACTCTTGGGTAAGTGGACCTATGTACTAGGTTAGGCTGGGATGGAGTTAATTTTCTTCACAGCAGCCTGTATGGTGCTGTGTTTTAGATTTGTGACCAAAACAGTGTTGGTAACACAACAGTGTTTTACCTGTTGCTGAGCAGTGCTTGCACAGGCCTTTTCTGTTTCTCACTCTGCCGCCCCAGCAGAGTAGTCTGTGGAAGGGCACACAGCCAGGACAGCTGACCTGAACAGACTGAAGAAATATTCCATACCATATAATGTCATGCTTAGCAATAAAATTGGAAGGGGGGAGGGAGGCAGAAGGGTGAAGTTTTCCAAAGTAGCCATT
Organism: Phaethon lepturus; assembly: GCF_000687285.1. Lineage (NCBI taxonomy): Eukaryota > Metazoa > Chordata > Aves > Phaethontiformes > Phaethontidae > Phaethon > Phaethon lepturus. The sequence goes on from NW_010520691.1 coordinate 4,177, forward strand.
GCTCGGAGGCTGGCTGGGCATTGGCTTGCTGGTGGGAGGTGGTGAGTGATTGCCTTTGCATCACTTGGGTTTCTTTTTCTCCCCCTCCCCCTCCGCTTTACTTAATGAACTGTCTTTATCTTGATGCATGAGTTTTCTTGCTTTTGCCTTTCCAACACTTTCTGCCATCCTACTCGGCGAAGCAAGCAAGAAATGGAGTAGGGGCTTACCTGCCAGCCACCGTCAACCCACTACAACCTGTAAGTGGGTTTTCCACTTTAAGTTTTCCCTTCTAGGACATACTCCCCTAATACAGAAAGTCGTTGGGTTACCATGCCAACCTAAGGCTACATGTAAAACCCAACCCTGGTTTTGGCAGCTGGTAGTGTGAACACAAGCTACCGGTAGGCTGAAGACGCAATTTGAAGCTGGCCATACCATATGTTTACTCTAGCTGTGAAGCAGCACTGAAACTGTAGAAGCGATGGGCTGCACTCCTAACCACAGCAAGCATAGCAATGGAATTGTATCATACAAAAAAACCCACCTCAGAATTTTAGCTCAGCACCTACTACCCCTCCCAGTCAGTCCATGTGATATCCTGAATCTTTGCCTCGGGAAGGTGAGAAGGCATGGGCTAAGATCGGTGGGACAAAGGGGAACTGACACTCTGCCACTTGGCACTCTTTTGCTGAAAGAGCAATACAGAAATGAGAGCTAAAAGAATAAAAAAAAAATTCTCTAGGGCTGGAAGAAGCAAAAAAGACAACACACTGCTGCTCAGCTTCCAAATAGAACAGGGTAAAATGACGTGGAAAAAAATTTAAACAATTTAAAGTATGGCATGCTTTTTTGTCTTTAAAACCTAGCTGATCAGAGGGTATGAGGCAGACCATCTGCAGAAACCAAATGCTGGGAACCCAAGTAATCCCATTGGCTTGGTTTTTAAACCCCAGTTGTCCAGCCTGAATCTCCAGTCCTCAAGCACTGCTTGGTTCAGTGGACTTTCCAAGGAGACGATCTCTCTGTCTCAGTTGTCTCACCTGCTCCTCCTGCAGTGTTATTCCCAGCGCAGCATCACTCTCTAGTTAGTCTAGACTGTTCCCACAAAGCCATGCATATACCGGCTTTAATAACCAGGTGGCAAAAAAAAAAAAAAATTTAATCCATCACATCTGGCAGACCCCAGCACCTCTACTGCCAACTGGGGATTTACATGTCAGGTGTTCTCCTACTCCGCCATCCCCGCTAGGCAAAGGAAAGCGGAGTCTAAATTTGTCCTGAAAAGTTGTCTCTTCAGTCGTCAGTCTTCTGCTTATCTCCTTGCACAAGACAGAGCTGGAAGAGGACAGCTTGACGTTTGGTTGCAAATGAACTTCAAAGGACATTCAAAATGGCCACTGGAAAGCCTGCGGGTGGATGGAATGCCTCTTTGGCACGACTGAAAAGCTCTGCATGCCGGATATACACTCGAGTATGGTGCACACGATTTTATTAAGAACTTTATAATGATATAGATTTGTCACTTAAACATTACAACTACCCATAGAAAAAAGTGTTGCCTGTATCTTTTAAACACCATGTAAATAAACCAAATTTCTTTTTAAAACAGGGTAAACTGCTATAAAAATGGTGCACAGTCAAGTCATACAAAAAATACAAAATTAGTTTCCAACTGCAGTCCTAGTTGCAATTGCAGAGAAAAGCACCCACACAGGAATTCCAGTGAGCAGAGAACACAACTTTGTGGAACTGGTCATGGCTGAAATTCGTTGTCAAAATGTGCAGAATCCAAAGCTTCAATCAAAGCACCTCCAATAACTTCCAGACAAGATGGAAATTAATTTCTCTGGAAGCAACTGTGTACGTGATTAAGTCTCTTAGCCCTGGAATTCAGTTTCTAGCATTCATCTGAGCCAGTTTTTAAATTTCTGTTGCTACACCCCACTGATCTATTAGTGTTCAGTGCCACTTGCTGTCTTAGCACCTGGTACAGCAGAAATGCCTGCTCTCCACAAACTGAAGCTCCAGTGCTGCTTCTGACTGACTTCTGAACTCTAGCTTGCACTGAGAGGCCTTGCCAATGCTCCAGTTTGAATCCCTAGGTTGAAGCTCTAGTCCAGTTAGCACTTACACAGATGTGTAACTTACAACTGCCATACTCAGAGAGCCCTCCTGGTGTCTGTGAAGTTACCAATATGGTTCACTTAAACAAGTGCCTAAGTGCTTGCAGGATTGGATAATCCTGTCTCCCTGCCTCCCCAGCAGCTATGATTTCTAAATGTATTTTTATTTTCATACATTTCATCTAGTTTTAGTTCTGTGATTTGGAAAGAGTAAATCCTTTTAATTGGCTTGCTGAAAGAAAACTAAACAAATTTAAGTTATCAAATGACTTCTTAGAAGCAAAAGTGAAATATTTCACTATTGCCAAAAGGTAAGAGCACTGGTTAGCTGCGTGATACTACATATTTTTTAAACTTTCGACAGCAATTTGAAAGCCTGATCCTCTGCAAGGAAGCAGAGAGAACTGCTTACTTATTAAACCTTGATAACATGAGCTGTGCATGTCTCCACTTAGACATACCTCTCCACTCCATTGCAAAGCTTCCATAGAAGGGCTTTTCTCTTTCAAAAGATTTTCTTGAATGGAGTGATCGAACCATTGAGGCATTATTTATTTGTACAGAGCTTATATTTAGTGCAATAAGTTTAAAAATTCTGCTCTGAAATATTATCTTTACATTAACAAAAATAGCTTTCTTAAAAAAATTGTAACAAAAGGAGTATATAGCGCAGACAGATCATGAATTCTTAGCAAATACACTTTTAAGCATTTACCGTTACAATATGCTGAAGAATTGAATATTATCATTCGTATCTGGTGAACTTCCAAACTGAAAAGAAATTTAAATATCTAAGAATACTAACAAAAAAGCATGTTCTCTTGTCGTTATTTGATAACTTTAGATAACTATCCTGGCAGTTACACTTCCAGAGAAATGTTTCTCTGCCCTTTCCTGTTTTAGCCACCCGCTACAGTACACACAAATATGCATGAAGCAACAGGCAAGGAATGGTCCCTTCCACCTCCCAAAGCTCTCCGGCATTAAATGAAATGAAGCATACGGTACTTTTTTGTACGGTAGTACAGTTCATTTCTCTTCACATCCTCAGCATCGTTACATCTAGTCATGAATTAATCATGAGTATGGCTAAGACTGAGCTTTAACAATCTGTTATTTCAATTGCTCATATGGAGAATCCATACCCTTCAAAGGAGCACTGCTGAAGTGTGAAGGAGGCTACGGAACTCAAGGGGAAGATAGTGGGCAATGGGCAAGAGGGGTAAGTAGGGTAAAACAGGAAGTTAATTGCATATAAAAATTATCTGTCCCCATTTTCTAGTTTCTGTTTAATAGGAGATGCAAGGGCTCCCACACACCTGAATACCTGAGGAGTTGGTTATTGAGATATCTGATACTGATAAACAAAACTGTGCCCCACCAGGGCTGTAAAGTAAAATGACTGTGTACAAACCCACTTGACCTGAATGAACTCTCACTGAAACCACCTTTTTAAAAACTAAATTTGAGACTTTTCTTGATCTGAAGGTTTTCGTTACATGTAACTGTCCTGAATTTAATTAAAATTTAAACAAACTAAACAAGTAAAACTCTCAGCAGATTAGCAGTGTCATGGGAAATCTATCTCTAAAACCAAACATCATTTCAGATTATCTTTACAACGATACCTCCTCCAGATTGTAAAATATCAAGCAGATAAGAATAAACTCTTCCATGACCACAATGAATAATTTAAAAAATGGAACAATGATAAAGCTGCTTGTAAAAGCCACCCGTATGAAAAGAGTACATGTTTCACAAAAATAATTGTTAAAAAAAGTATTAAATCCCTGTTCCTTTTCTCTGATTTTGGCTGTTTATTTATATATATATATATATGTATGTATATATGTATATAACAGCTGTGAAATCTCTCTGTTGAGTCTTTAATCGTCTCACCTGCTGTAGATGAACTTGCTCCAGAGGCCTAGAAAACAAAGTCATACAGCACAGTCTTAGACAAATGCCAAAAGACAAGGAGAAACTGAGTCAAAGGGGGTCACTGGAAACCATAAAGAAAGAAGTGTGAAAAGGTGTTTTTTTTTCTTGTGCCTTGATACAAGAACAGATGTTTCTTCATCTCTGCTATTAATACCTATTTAAAATACCACTGAATTTAGGGCATTTCACTTTTAGAACTAATTGTCATGTCTAAGAAATAGCCGCATTTCAAGGAGACTGAAATAAAACACTAAAGACTCTATGTTTTAAAAAAGAAGGAGAAAAAGAGAAAAATTAATGTAATTTGCAAACACCCAATTTTGGGACTACAGGCGCTATTAGTACAGAATAGACTGATGAATGATCCTATTTCGGATGTAACTGAGGCCTTTATCAATGCTTTGTGGAAAGATATCAGCAATTTCACGGCAGTAACTGCTGTGTCCTGTCCTTGTCTGGAAGCGAGATCCTAATATTTCAGAACTTAGTCAACTGGAGCTGAACAAGCCAAAATGAAAGACCACTTGAGAAAACAAGGCCCAGTCAGTTCCAAACAAGGTTACCACATGAGCAGCAGAACTGGGAGCAATTCAGCAGGTGACACTCAGGCTGTGCCCCAAGTGCTCACCACCTTCTCCAGGAGGACTTTCAGCCAGTGCCAGGCTCAAGTGCCTAGAGTCAAGTTCCTAAAAGAACAAGACCAGCCTTGACTTGCAAGTACTTGGTTTGCCATTTTACAAGGCAGGGAGATGAATAAAGGTTTTAACAGCCAAGCTTTAGGCAATCAAGTACAAAAAGTCTGAATAGCAGTCTGTGCTAGCGCTGACGAGAGTGTAAGTGGAAATCCACTTAAGGTAAACCAGTTGTTTGAATTAAAGTTTAACATAATACATTTTTGGACTGAGATTTTTTGTTCATGTGACTAGAAGGTTAGCAAACCCAATTCTCAGTCATTTTAGCAGCAGCTTTACATTTACAGTGTTTAGACCACTCTGAAAATCCCAACATTAGTGTCTGTTTGAACTGCTAGAATTACTCCCAGAAGAAAACAGTAAATGAGCATTGAATTAGTTTTTTTAAAATGTATAAACACAGCAGCATTTAGGCATAAGCAAGTCTAGAAACTGGTATGCTATAGTGAAATAGCAAAACACGCAAAGCTATACATCTATCCATTCTACAGCAGGAACCCATTCCAGCTAGGTCAAAAAGTGCTCATGCAACATGGCCTCACATACATCAGTTAAAAAAGACCCTACTGTTAGCATACACTTATTTAGGTTCCATTAGGATAAAAATTTGTCCCCATGGTAAGGAACTGCATCAGGCCCCAAATACTCTGAGAAAGTAATGATGGAAAAATATTTTATTTCACAAAGTCATACTGCACAATGACAAGTCATACCTTGCCCAGCCTTGGTCTCCATCATACGCTCTCAGTTCTCCACCTTCCAAACTCATCCTCCTATCTGTTATCTGTACCATGTATAGCTGTTCCTTATTCCAGGCTACTCAGACATGCAAGGCCTTCCTAACAGGCACACCATAAGTAAAACAGGCTGCAGAAGCATAAATGATGCATTGTTCACTGTCTGTGTATCTGACAGTGTGAGATGGAAAGAGCACACGAGAGACAAGCAACATAAGTAGTTGGCAATAAAAACAAACAACTGGGAGAAATGTCATTTGAGCAGGTTGAAAGGAATCACTGTAACCAATTCCTTGGCACTGTATAAAATAATTTGGTGAGAGCTTTAAATGCCTGCTCCTACTTTGCAACAATGGATGTGCTCAGTAGTGCTCTTCAGGCTTTTACAGTGAACATAAGATGAACAAAAATTGTTCAGTTCAGGACTGAAAATAGGATTAAAGTCAGAATAGCCCAATAAATTCTAGAGTCATCTTACTTTAAGAGTACTCAGCAGCTGGGTCTGTCTGTGTATACCACATAGCATGCATACTAATCCTAATGAAATGATACTGCATTTGTTTCATATGACACAGTTCCTTTCATCTTACTTTTACAGGAGATGGTCTCAGCTGTGACAAAAACTCTGCCATCCAGGTGATAGGCAAGCTCACAAACAGAAAAAGCAGAACATCTTGAGTGATACAGAGAACAAAAACTTCTCCTGAAGAAGTGCAGTCAGTAAAGACAAAGAGGGAGAAGAAGTAAAAGTGAAACTCTTGGAGGATCGCCACCTCCTCATCTGCACCTACCATTGGTTTTAGCTCTCTGCCCTCAGCTCCACCTCCCCGGCCAGCTTCTTTCATAGATTTCCTACTATTCTCCACAAACTCCTGAAAAATAGTAATAAAGTGAAAAGTGCTTTCTTGGAGCAGACTCCAAACATCAAATCTCAGTACAAAACTTCAAGATGTAATTGCTCAAAATGTCAACACAACTTGCTCCTCCCACTTCTTTTGGCCAGATTTGTCCACAAAGTACCAAAAAAGTCTGCCAAATAGGCACAAGGGTTTTCCTCATTTAATTCTGGAAGCCAGACAGGTATTTGCCTTGTGTGCTGTTACAGCTTTCACATTTATCACACAATGCTCTCCTTTATGGGGAAGGGAAGTAGGAGGGTGGTTGTCAAAAAAGGATAGAGATGCTAGTTATTACATCCTAACTTGTGAACTGTATGTCATGTTAGAACTCCATTAAACAGAGGCACTTGGAGATAATTACTTGCAAGGTCTTAGTGATTTCCCTAACTTCACTTAATTCAAACTCTTAAATTTTTCACTGTATCAGAGTCACCTAACTCAAGATTAGCAAAGGTGTTGATTACACTTTATGTCTTTCTTTGTCCTCTTAAAGGCAAGCATTTTGCAGCAAATTTCAGTAAAATTTAGCTGCTAGTGTCTTCTAATATTGACTGTTCACTAAAGAAACGCACAATGCTTTTATGATTCATCTGTGCTGTCTTCTGAGACAGCATGCTGCATTTTACTCTTATTCTGTGCTAAAAAACAACTCATCAGGTACCATTTATTATATACTCCAGATTCTGTAGTGTTTTACCAAAAATTTAACGTTCAATTCTTGACATGTTTTTCCAACAAATAATTAGGAAAAAAACATTATGCTAAGAAGTCATGAGAGTCTTCATCTAGCCCACACACGTGGGTATATTTCACAGGGACATATTCCACGGCTGCCACTTAAAAACATTATCAAGAAAATTACCTACTCAACAACAATCTGAATGGCTTGAGGAGCAGAATTTTTACATCTTGGTCTCTAGCTAGAGTGAACAGGGAATAAGATGGGACAAACAAATAAGAACTGAACTGTGCAAATGGCCTTGACGCTGCATCTAGGCTCCAGGACAGAACGTAGTATCTGTTCTTTCTGTGCATGACAGATTGAGAAGCAAATTTTAGTTCCTCTCTATCTGAAAGAAGAAAAACTCCAGTGTGGTCACTATCTGTGTTTGGGGTAGAATACTCTGATATTTTTCCTCTTCCACATCCCAAAAAGAGGTCCTCTTAGGAAAGTAGAAAAATCAAGCCATTACCCCCTGTTTTGCTTCTTCCCATTCTGGAGTGTATCATTTACAAGAAATGATACCCAAAGGTATGACTCTGCAAGACAACTCCTCATGTCACAGCCGGCATACAGAAGCCAACACCAGCAATGTCAAGGGATGGATGCATCATTACTTATCTGATGCTCATCAGACCACACTGTTTGCTGATCAAGCCATGAACAGGACAGCAAGGTAACTCAGGTAGAAAAAATTACAGTATTAAACTCAGCTAGTGAGTACACTCCACTCTCAAAACACCCATATTCCCATCTTATGAAACCATATCCTTAGCCTTAGAGAGCAAAGGGAAACTTACCATGAGAACTTTATCCATGTAGAATTCCCTCCCAGGGCTCCCATCATTGTATTTTGTATCGATGGCAAAACATAAGAAAAGTACATCAACAACCATTTCATAAATGGAAAGGAAGCAGTGAGCAACCAGGAATGCAAAGAGGCAGACAATGATGAGTGGCAGCACCCAGATGGTGTAATCTCGTTGGTAATTCAGCAACATAATCCCAGCCAAACCTGTACTGCAGACAATCAGGACCTAAAGAAGAAAACAGAAGACAACTCTAATGGCTTTTGATTGTTTTGGTTTGGTTTGTTGTTTTTTAACCTGTGTGACTCTTGCTCTGCCAGGGCTAGAACTAGGGGTTGCAGATGCTAGTGGTAATGACATCTTTACCTCCTGGATTCCCCATATCCCTGAGCATAAATGACATGGGGAGAGGGCGGGGGCAAGGCAGGTCTTGTGGGGATGATATGTTTTTATTTTGCTGGCAGAAACACCTTCCAAGCTTGTCGCATCTCTGTCTCATCTCCGTACAGGTAAAGTACATCAGAATTCATGTGAGGCACGTCATGTAACGGTCTCCACAGAACTATACTGTGTGTGAGGCCCTAACAGATATTTCAGTGGGTAGCAGTTTGGCCTTTGGGCATAACAAAAGGACTAAAACAATTGTTGTAGCTATTCAACATATTTAACATTTCTGAATCTGTTATTATGAACTGTAGCTAAACACAAAAGTGTAAAAGAGGCCAGCTTTACTATATTATGAAAAGACTGGGTTGCACTAATAAGGGAGACAGGCTGGTAGCCTAGCACTGTTTTAGCCGATACTATTTTTCATATGCTGCACTGTTCATGTCAACATTTCTGTCACTTATGCATTTCACTAATAGTTTGAAAGACGTTTTTTCAGGGAGATGTTTCGTAGCACCTTTCAGACACCTCCATAGAGCCACATTATGTAATTTCATGGTCTCCCAAGCACCTGTATCTTCATTATGTATTTATTTTGTCTCACATTTTATTGACTTAATTACTGGCTTAAAAGTTCAGCCCACTGCACTCTGAGTGAATACAAGTAGAGAAGTGTAATATGGAAGACAGTTCAGTCCAAGCTGGAAGTTCCTCATAGCAGGCTCCTACACTACCTTCCAGTCCAATTTTGTCATAAATGGTGATTAATAATGTGCCAGTTTTCAGCATAAACCTGGAGAGCCCTCACTGAACAGAATTTAGAGGAAATGCTTCCTTTCCTTACAATTCTAGCTCTTAACCACAAAACCAATCAAAACCTCTAAATTTCTAATAATCACTTTTCTCTTCTCTGCCTAAAAATAAATTCATGCTAAAGGTGTCATCATCTTCAGCTATCCTTTCTGATCACTTTCACTTAACATAAGTGGGTCAGCTGTTTAACCTCCCTATCCTGGACAGTCCCTTCCTCATATGATGCAGCTCGATGTGATAAAGTGCATGTTAAGAAACAGGAATTTGAAGGTATTTTTTATCTGGAACGCAAGCCATTATTAAGGAAAACTTGCTATTATGTAGGTCAGTAACAACTGTATATAGCAGACATACCTTTCCTAGAAACAGCATAAAATCCCCAACTGTGTTTATAGCAGCCACTCGCAAAGCATTTTCCACTAGAATAACAAAGGCATCCTTTGCTGAGGTGCAGAAGTTGGTGCTGTTGATAGCTGTGGCTGTATATGCGTTCTGGGAAAAGCAGATTGAAGATTTACTCATGGAATGATCAGATATTTCAGAAGGAAAGGAGGAAGAAAGGAGAGAAGATACAACTTCTCAATAAGTCACATTAAGTCATATGACGTTAATGAACAAAGATTCCCTTGAGAGGTTGAATCAAGCAGTATGTACCAGCCGACAGAAGACTATATGAGGTAAAGAATTACTATTCTTCTGCTCCCTTGCTCATCATTTATGCACTAACAAGTTTATTCCAACAACCTAATTAAACAGAATTTGCAATTTCTCTGCAGGAGGTGGTGAGCAGTGGCATAACTACAGCAATTAAATAGTTTGAAAAAATATTCTGGAAATATAAGACAGTTTGAGAGTCATACAAGTCCACAAAGACAATTTCTAGATCCTTCACTAGACTGCATTCAAAGTCAGCCAAGACAATTTTCAAGGATTATACCGGACTTTTCTAAATGCTGCCTTCTGCTTTTAGTTCTGTATTTCCACAAGCAAAAAAGTAAAAAAAAGGTGAAAGGTGTATTAGAGAGATATTGAGAGATGTACTTAGAGGTGGAACCACAGGCGAATAAAATCTCTTTTACAAAGAGGCCTGACCAGATAGTGTGTTGCGATTTGCAACTCCTCTTCCACTTTGTAGATGATGACACCTTTTGATGTTATGTACAGTTTTTCATTTGTGTGAACCTTAAATATTACACCTAGAAAAGTTTAATTCTCTTTTCACAATGAACTTCCTTTGAAACTCAGATGTAGTTTGACAGAGTGGACATAAAGAGGAACATCTCCAAACACTAAACAAGCTATTTTTCACCTTACAAGGTAAACAAAGACTAATGTAGTGATTTGCAGTGTAATTTCAGTAATGGAGACAAGACTGATGTACCCTCATTGAAGTCCAGTTCCAAAGTATGATATCTTATGTTTCAGCCTCAGACTGCATTCTAGGAATCACACACATTATCAGTCCTTACATAAAACTTGGAATATTGAAAATCTCACCTGATTTAAGTAGGTCAGGCACTTTTCTAGACACCAAAGGCAGCAGATACAGGCTTTGAGCATACAGCGAGCACAAGCGTTTTCCTACAAAAGCACAGAGTGTGGGAAAACAAAGACAAAGAGTAAAACCAACAGATGTTAAGAAAAAATACTGCTGTATGTTTCACCAACTGACACTTAGCTTGGTAACTTAAGCAGTCCCTCTCAGTCCTACCGTCCAAATATTCCAGAAGAAGACTTCCAGGCCTGACACAGATTAAATTAAAATTAGCTGTAAACACGTCAGACATTGAGTTTCAGTAATAAAATGGAATTTATTTCTCTTACTTTTCCTTTGAGTTGTGTATGAATATACATAAGAATCATCCGTGGTATCTTCACTAGTGTGATAATGAAAGACCCCTTCGCCACTGTTCCTAGGTGGTAACAAACAAGCCGATTAACAGATGCCAGAATAGGGGTAAATGGCAGATTCCTTTTCTCCCTGTTGAAAAGAGAAAAAGAACCAAGTAGAATGACCAATATGTATTTAGTATCATCTGGAAGTACTACAAATTCTCAATAACTGGTGTGCAAACGGAATGTATCATCCTTGTACTAGCTTTCAGTGCATATTGTTCACTCCACACTAACAGTCTGTGCAAGTCACTCTAATGCAGTAATAGGAATAGGATAAGGAATCAGTGTGTCTTAAGGATAATCTTACTAGCAGTTGGCTGCATTACTGCTATCCCCAACTAGCAGTTTCTATACATTTGATAGTGTGCAATTCAAACCTTCCAAAAAATGAGGAAGCAAGGTAACATTTTTCAGTCAGACTACTGATAGACTTGCCTTCCCTGTCTCTCCTGTTCTATTGGAGGTCCTTGTGGAGACTTAGAGAGGATATTGCTATTGCTATTTATTAGGTAAATTCTTTTCTCAGATGTTTTGCACTTCTGATTTAGCTATTATATCCTCAAGTAACCAAGTATTACGCCTTAAAACAAGCCATTTTATTGCAAAGTCGCTAGAATATTTTTAATCTATCAGATGAATACTCACTTTCACAGTTTTGAAGCAACTCCCTCCTGAAGTTTTTATTTATATTTTCTACCAAGGAAGCCATTTCTATTTCTCTCTCCAAGAACAGCTTTATTCAACATTTAAAGAATGTCTCTTCTTCTTTATTAGAAATATTAACATAATACTAAGCATAGTAAAGGAACAAATGCTAACATTCCAAACATAAAATATCTCCTCAGCTTGGGAGAAAGTTATCTTCATGTGAGTTTAATTCAAAAAGATAAAAAAGTAGAGTCTTCATTCCATGAAACTAACATCTGTGCAACTTAATACTGAGCTATTAATGATTCAAACAGGTTTACCCATATTTTCTTCTGGGGGCTGGGGGGAGAAGCCAAATTCTATTCCCTCTTGGGCACAATCACATAAAAAGTCTGAGCCTTACACCTACGCAACCCAACCACTTCCTCCTTTTGAGGTAAATGTAACTGAGGACAGAGTCTGTAATGCAGAACACCCTGAGGTCTGTTATTGCCTGAGTTGAAAGGAATCCATGCAGCTAAGGTGAATGAACAGTGAACATATATAAAACATTTCTCCATAGATAACTTCACCTCATTTGCTGTACAAAGCTGCTAATACGCAAAATAATGGGGGAGTCCAAATTAATGCCCTTTCCTTTCCTACTAAGTCACTTTTCAGATTGTAACTGTACCTCAAAATTCAGAAAAGGATAACAGTAGGGAGAAATGGGTGCTTACTAACTTAAAATAAAATTCCTATTATGGAATGATAAGGTACAGTTAAAAGAAAAATCTTTCACACTCAGGTGATAGAAAACACATAAACCTACAGATGAAGCTTACACATTGCTAAGTGATCTATTTCAATGCGAAGTTATCCTCTCTCCTCTGTATTTTCCTAGTTCGTTACTCAATCCCTGTAGTGTCTTGTAATAACTTCACAGATGTATTTCATTGGTATACTGGAGGACTTAATAATTAATAAAGTAACAGAATTTCTGTCAGCACAGTAAATTAATTCCTTGCCTTTGATATTGTTTTAAAGACTAGGGCAGATAAGGAGTCAAATGTAATTCAGATAACAGTCTCGATTAAAAAGACAAATCAATTAAACATTTGTGATCTGAATCATGCACTTGAAAAATTTCTGCATGCATTATTAAAAAAAGTTTTAAAAAACCAGACTCTTAAAAGCACAGGGCAAGAGTAGACAGTGGCTGCTGTATATCATTAGAAATTTTTATATAAAATATTCTTCATATGAAAGGCTAAAACACATACTGAAAACCATCAGCTGAACTACATGTGTATTTAGGATACTTCCTGGGGTTAGCATCACTCCAACATACTGGTTTGCCTTCATTAAGTAAACTACCACTGCTAAGTACTTTGTCAACATCTTCTACTCATGCTGCTCTTTCTCCAGAGGAGTTTTATTTATATAGTTTGAAAAAGACTTTGAGAACATCTGAAATAAAATTACTCATCTAGTTCTTGAACAATGACGTGGCATTTGGCGGGCAGGGATGAAGAAATGTGTCATGAACTAGGATGACGTGATCTAGGATGACATGTGAAGAAGCTTCATTAAACCATACTTTCCAAACTCTTCCTTACCAAAAATATTGCCATAGTTCTGCTCTACATACCAAAATGTAATACTTTAGATCACTGAAGTACCATTTCTTCTCATGAAATACTAACAAAGCATCTGATACCTTTTTTTTTCCCCCCCTGAAAAACCTGGGTCCTAAGTGGCTAAAACCATAACTTTAATTTTCACTTATTTAAAGGAAATTTTAAGGAATTGCAATTTCAGAAAAGTTTTCAAATACTAGAGACTAAATACTCAAAGCTAAGTTTGTGATTCTGAAATCAGCTTCTTGTGTCTCTGAAGCAAAATTCTTGTGCCTGAAGGTTGGTAAAACCATTGCTTCATAATTAGTATTGTCTTCTTGAATAGCTAGCAGATACATGCAGAATAGCCAGTGTAAAGTATGCCCTGATACACAACTTAGTACACAAATACAACAATGAAGTATAGAGCTTTACTGTGCACACATTTTGTATCATTTTTTCTTTGAACATAATCAGAATCTACTCTAGTAACACCTTAAGTGTAAGAAAGATTACTGTAAGTAATTTAAAGGGCACTGTTTTGCAATTAAAATAATAATCAATTGCTTTCAATATTTTTTATGTCTACTGAGCTTATCAGAATTAATTATTAGCATGACAGATGACCTTACAGGTGCATTCTCCTGTGTAAACAATCGTCCATGTCCATACAATGTGCACAGGTTACGAGGCAAACAAGATTTCAAGTCCTAAATACCAAGAATACCATCTCTAATCAGCAAAACAGATTATTTTAGGACTTGACATGATTTTAAAAGAGTCAATACAATTCAACTGCTCTCCAGCTTTCAGGACGGAAGCAAGTATTTTCTCCAAAAGTTGTGTCCCTCATTATTTCTGTTAATTCCATGTCTAGGCTGCTCACAGTAGAGCTGTCTAAGCTGTCCTTACCTTGTAAAATAGTATGTCACAACAGCCCCTGCTACTGTCATCTGCTGACAAGCTAGGATAAACTCGCTGATCCAGATCAGTCCCACTACATGGTACCACCACATGTATTTCAAAGGGCCTACCATCCGAAATTCAACAAATCCTTCTTCATTTGGGACAGGACTACCTAGAAATAAATAAAGGTAAAAAAGGAAATGGTGCTTACATCAACACAGAAAGAAGTTCTTACATCAATGTGCATATGGTGTTAGCAGTTCATAACTGTCTACAGCAGAACCTCTCTAGCTTCTACTAACACTACTAAATGTCACGTTAGGGAGATTGTTCATAAGACACAGCTTTTTGAGATAATCAGTATATTGGCATTTGAAAAAAGAACTAAAAAAAAATTCCGAGTGTACTCAAAATCCTGCAACACTTCTTTTAATTTATAGCCACTTGGTGAAAACTTCCAAAACCAACTACCTTCAAATAATTAAACATAATAAAAGCCTGCTTTAGTCATTCTTAATTTCAGTCTGCTGCTCTGTTGATACTATTCATACAGTCAGAATCAATATTAAACTTCGTAACTCCTAACATCTGGATGTCAACATTAACAATCATCTTTGTTTTCCTTATGGTAGGTGTTTGTGCATGTATTTACAGACATAAGGAGCAGCTTTAGAGATTCTAAACACATGATTTCATACGTTCAGAAATCCGCTGACTCTTTTCCTCATCTGAATAGTGGTATCATGTGTGGAGACTAACAGTACATGTCAGAATCCTCCTAGGATAAGCTCTATTTCAATGTGTTAACCACCACTGAGATGTTTCATCTCATACAAGAGTTACGTGAACAGCTGACAAGATTCAGAAAAATACTGTAAGTAACATGACGCGCATAAAATGCTTACCTTGAAAACCATTGTTTAGTCTTAGCATTGATAGGACCTTCTCCACCTTCTCAGCTACGCTTTTACGCTTACATAAAAAGTTAGTATTTTCTTGTGAGTAAATTGAACTGTTGAAATAATTTTGGTTTTAGTGAACAAGCTCTTCATAAGTATAGGCTTGGCTCCTTCTCATACAAAAATAACGTACTCAATTCTCCTGGTTTGGATTGAAAATATCTGGCCCTATTTGCACAAAGATTTTGTTTAACTGGTATCAGTGAAGATATTGAGTGCATGTAAAGCTAAAAGCATAAATTAGTCTTCGCAGGATCAAGGCCAATCGAACAGTTCTGTCAGAAAAATATAA
Source organism: Phaethon lepturus (assembly GCF_000687285.1). Lineage (NCBI taxonomy): Eukaryota > Metazoa > Chordata > Aves > Phaethontiformes > Phaethontidae > Phaethon > Phaethon lepturus. The sequence continues at coordinate 19,580 of NW_010520691.1, forward strand.
CATCAGCCTAAATTCTGCTACAAATTTAGTCCCTGTGCAGCAGTCTTTAACTCACAGAGTGAAGTGTGGGACTGAGACTTAACTCACTTTCAGAGGTGAGCATTTTCTGCACATGGCACAGCAGGTAATGAAAACTAAGAATTTCTATAGTAATGAGAACAAGAACATGTCAATTCTATTACCTCCATCCCTTGCTAAGAATTCAGGCTATGAAATAAAAAAATATTTATCTTGTATTATCCTGAAATAGCTCTGTGACCCGAAACACTGCCACTTCTGAATCAGCAGTAAACAATAAATTTCAAAATTTTAAGGTTGTAATAATGAATGATGGTCTCTATCGCCTACAACTTACTGCAAAATAACACAGACATCTCCCATTTTAAATATCAGTTGCTAGGTTTCTCTGCTGAAGTAACTAAGACTTGAACGTATAGGATCGACTAATTGCAGAAGCTCTTGTCAGACCCTGAACACAAACAAAGCTCTCATCTTATATGCGCTTCACAGCAGGCAGAAATTCAAGTACATTGGCTGCTCTCAGAATATGGTGTGCAAACAACAGAAAAATCTCCTTAATAATCCTGGAAAATGCCAAAATAATAGTAGACACCTAAGTTATGAACAACTTAACACTATTTTAAGTACATTTACAATTTGGGAGACAGTAAATGTGTACAACGGCCCTTTTGTTGCTCTGTCTTCATCTCTGTGAGTACTGGCTAAAATACAATACCTTATGAGATTAAAATTAGAGGGAATTACTTGAAAAACTGTTATAGTAGTCTTATTAATGGAGCCTTGTGGTTTGCAACATGCCAACTTGCATCAAATCAAAATGCCGGCCTAAGGCAAAAAGTAACATCCTGGGAATGCAGACTCAAATGCACAACAACTTTCTTGAAACAAGTGTTTTGAAGTCACTGAAGCAGACAACAACAGAAGCATAATATATGTTGGTTTTTTTCTAGAGATCTCCACATGCTTTCTAACCAACTCTGCCTGAAATCATACAAAAATGAAGTGGAATTTATTTAAAATAAGCCTGGTAGCTGCTTACCTGTAGTACCAAGGAAAAGCAGGACTGTGATCCAGTATGTCCAGAAGAGGATAAGCACAAAGAATGTCCAAAATGGCTGGAAGACTAGCAGCGGCAGGTGAATAAAGACCTTGCCGGCCACATGGAACAAGGCAATGGTGAGAGCTACTCGTTTGCGCATAATTAACATTATCAAGAACAAGATAACCTAGAGAGAGAATTTTCCAAATCACATTTTAGATAATTGAAAAATAAGCAAGCTCTCATTTGGCACAGGTAGGCTATTCAAACACAGCAAATTAACACATGCTCTATCTGTAAGATCAGAAGATCAAAATGTAAAACCTCTATCAGCTGCTTCTGCTGAAAAATTGTTTTCCAAATTATACTTCTGGGAAATTCTAATCTCATAATTATGAATTTGGAATCATCATCAGCCTCCGGTTTATGAGATTAGACCAAATACTGTCCTCAATTATGTTTCACAAACCAGTGAAATCAGCAAGATTTAACAAAGAATACAATTTAACATTTATGTTTGGGCATGGTATGGTGGACTTACAAGTTAGACAAACACTGTCAATTTTTAGTAGTAAAGCCAGTAACTCCGAAAAGAACAAGGCCTGATGAAGATGAACTAGTTCTGTAATAGTTTTTAGTATTTTAGTTCACAATGATCCTTCTCTAAATGGAAAAAGTGTGGGAACAACTGATTTCAGAAGTAGGAATGGTCTAAGGACTTTCAAATAAACTGAAATGATGAAGTACCTCTGAACTAGGAACCTAAGAAAAACCTCTTAAGTGAAACTGGATTGGGAGTTTAATATTGCACCAATTCATGGATGTCCCTGTGGACATTTTACAGTAGAGGAGAGTAGCTGCAGGGTCAGGAACTCTCTGCTGACTCAAAAACAGATATTACAGAACAATGTCTGGAAGAAAAAAAAAACAAAAAAACATAAAAAAGTCACTGCAACAGAGCTTGCAGTAGAAATAAACTTTTCAAAAATGTATGCAATACAAACCTTTCACCTGAATAAAAAAACAGAGACAACCAGGATGATAGAAAAATAAAATAATATAGGTATTCGCAAAGCATACCGTGAAGACTGTAGCTGAAATGGCATAGATCAAAAGAGCCTGAAGATTGTCTTTGGCTATTTGAGTCTCAATAGCACTGGCAGATATTCGTTGCTTAGCATAGAGCCACCACAGGACTCCTGTACCACCTATGTTTTAGAAACAAAAAAAAAAAAGAGGGATAACTGAAAGATGCTCTTTCTATGTAACAGTTATACAGCCTAGTACCAGAGGAACTGAACAGTTTCTTCTTTTAATTCTAGTCTGGTACAGAATGCTCAAGGGTTCTGATGATGGAGAAGGGACCTCTTCTCAAATGGATATACTCTTTTCACAGTCTCACCCCGCTATGACCACTTAAGAGACTTGCAGCTCTTTGTGTTTTAAGGCAAAGTACACGAGACGACTAGTTAATGGGAAGCCCTAACAGCAAAGATCACAGCTCCCATTAGACAGGCAACAGAGAAACAAAAAGAATAAAGAGTTATACAGTAGGACATATCTATACGTGCGTATAACATGGTAGGGAGTAAGAATTTAGGAGGGGGAACAGAGAGGGACTTTTGGATTCGGATGCAAAAGAACAAGAGGAACAGAAGAAGGGTCTACAACTCCTGGGAAGACTAATCGAGAAGAGAAGGAACAGTCCTGATACTGAAAGCAGCACCTCAGGTTAACGACACATAGCTACACCTGCATCAGGCAATATCTTTTGGGCACTTGAAAAAACATCACTGAAAGTCTCAGGAGACCAATATTGTGTGAGGTACTTTCTTCTAACCCCAGTTATGAAATCCTAGCCTTATGGCCAGATTTTCATTCTCATACTCTAACTACCTTTCCAAGGTAGAACATTTCTTAAATACAAGACTCCAGCCTCTCAGGGAGGCTTTTGAGTATCTCTTTTGAGTATCCTTCTCTGTTCTGTTGTTATTTCTCAATCAGCAGCATAAGCTTATCTAGAGATCCCAAGCCTTTGCTGAAAGTACTCCATTCAGGTCTAAAATGGAGGATGGTCTTTTGGCATCTCCTAAACAAACAGTGAATACCAAATAAGAAGTATGTCTCAGAAAAGACATATTCTTATTCAGTCTGTGTAATGGATACGATTTTTTAGAACATAATAATAGATGACAATAAATCATTCGACTCTTTCACTCAACATAGTTGCTCAGCCTCTAAAGAGAATACAAGTGAAAAAAAAAAAATATATTTTCTTCCCCCTTGTCTGTGGTCAGAGATCCTGTGAACAGTAAGGAGCAAAAACAAGTGATCATGAAAACACATAGATGGTCTGCTGATTTTTTCCCAGCCCTTGCAGTCATGCATTGCAAGAACCAAATTGCTAGTACTTCCTAATTTAATTATTCTATTTTTGCTCCTTCCCTACAGTCATCTGCCCATACATTTTGGCCTTGCTACTGAATATCATAATAGAATACTTCAGCTTTACAAATGTAAAAGTTAATGTGATAAAGCAAGGCTATCTTCATGCAAGCTAAATCATTTCCGGTGAGACAATCTTTGGCCATTCCCAAGATGGCATGGCTGGCTGCATTTCATACATGACGTAGCTCATGCAGGACTTTGAGTCATATGGAAATACAAGAGTTTGATTAGAAATGCTAGAAAAGCACCTTCGCTTCCCCTATTCAAGAACAGATCTTAACTACACCTCTGGAGCTACTTGGAGGACTGAAGGGGTTGATGAACTTTTCAGGGTTGTATGGACACATCTACATCCTAAGAGTCCCCTGAGGCTGCATAAACAGTAGTTGTCCTTTTCTTCCTGCACGCATGAGTATGTCCAATGGGTGGGTGTGCCATCAGACAGAGCGAGACCAGCTGTCTTGCTCACATGTTTGGAAGGCAGGTTAAGAAGTAGGCGATGTTTAGGGCTATGCTACAAGTACAGTGAGGAATACCCTGTACTGTACTGCCTATGTGGGCTCTAGTGAGACAGGCTGACAGAAAGCTTGCCAGCCAAGCTGGGAGTGCACCAAATCTCTAAGGAGAAACATACTCTCTGGGAAAGGACTGCAATTACAAAGGTAGCATTTTTGACATTTGTCTTGCAAGTGACTCAAAGGAAAGCCGAAGGGAAATGCATGGTCCAAGATCTGTGCAGGATGTTGCTGGCCTGAGGACATGGAGCACAAAGATTAAAACCAGGAGACAGCACTCAGAAGCTGGGAGACAAACAAGACTTACCAAGTGATCCCAGAATGACAAGAATTGTTAAAATCCAGACAAGTACTCTTGAAATGTACCTGATTATAACCATCAAAATCATGGACAACACTGCAAAAGAAGATAAATAAAATAAGTAGAGCAATCATTTCAAGTACCAATAGCCTTCCTAACTCTCCCCGTGTACTACGATAAACTTCTGTCAGAAGGCAGTTTTGATAGAGATTTGTTTTCTGAGGCTTACAAACTCACTGCACAGACAGTTAAGGAAATTATGCATCTCTACACCTTCTGCTTTGATACTGCTCATTAAAACAAAGAGAGCATAAATACACTTACGTGGTACATTAAATACAAGACATAGTGTGTACATACAGACAGAGATGTATTTAGACAATGACAAAACAGACAGCAAGACATGATAGTACTCTGAGTCTGGTAACATGAGCACACCTCCTGAAGAACAGAGCAGAAATTGCACTCAAATACACTTGTCAAACAAGTGCAGATAGTGTGACACCTGTGTATTCCAAAATGTCATGCCAGCAAAAAGTAAAAAAATCACTACTTTATTTTCAGCATTCAAAATGAGTTCTTTAACAAGCTTTGTTCATGTAGTTCCCCTGCCATTCAGGAACTGCATGTTAAAAAGCCCTCTACAATCTCAGCCAACTAAGATTTGGTGAGTGGTGTGTGTAAGTGCATGCACATATTTTTGCATATACTTATTTGTGAACAGCAGTTACATGAAAACCATTGGAACCTGGCTTTCTGAATCACACAATCTTACCCATTATTTAAAAATAAATAAATTCTGTTTAACTATGAAGGTATGCAAAGTATTTTTTAAATTAACTGTCTGTAAAACTCTGTACTAACTTCTGACTCTAACCCAACAGTAGCACTGCTAATCAGCCACCAGCCTTCAGATTCAGAACAGTCTTTCCACCTTTCTTGTCAAATACTGCAGCTGCCCAGATACAAGAATAAACAGCTTTCCAGTTATAGCTGACAAGATACTCAATGGTCTTTCATGTTTTATTTAGATTATTTTTTTTAATGTTACCTAGCATCCTCTTTTTTTTTTTTTTTTGAAACAGCAAAGGCAGACTGAAAGCAAGGGATTTCTTTATCTGGTACAGCTTGGCAGTGCTTTTTTCTAAACCACACACTATTTGTATACATAGGATAGTATCTGGAGACTCCCATTTTAGGATTTCAGATTTTATACTTGGTAGGAGTAAAATAAACTCATTATGAAGATAATTTATGTGGGTGAGTAGCATTCCACCTTAATTCACAAGAATTTGTTAAAACAGCATCAGTCTAGTGCTGTCACTCTATAGGCCAGGGGTATCTCAACTGTAGAAATTATGGGAATTTCCAGCTCTTCATACGAGGCTGAGATTTTCAAAAGCCTGAAGTTTTTAACTTTGGGGGAAGGGGAGGAAGGAGGTAACATACAACACAACAAATGGGCACCTAATTTTCTTGTTTTCCCTCTGAAAGTTCCCATATCCCTGCACAAATATGTTAAATGAAACAAACTAAACCCCCTACATTTTAGAAGAGTGTGCTGTTGTGCACTTCTCACCCTGTCCTTTTTATTTAGAAAAGGTTTATTTGGATTTGAGTTAGCAGAAGATTGATATTAGAGAAGGGAAAGGTGAATAAAAATTAGGACAATGGGGATGTTCTGTTAACTATACCAAAACCAATGTTGGCTAAGCAACTGCCACACATCCTCTACATCTCATAATCAGTGAAAGAGAAGAAAAAACAGGAATGCATATGTATATTGCTTCTGAATAACTTATCCAGCTGTCAAATAACATTTTAAAAAAGCATTCTGAATAAGGGCTCATTGCTATCATACATTTTTTTTTTTATCATATTGTGGTTAGAGGGTGTTAACAATCTCCTAATGCAGTACTAAGAAATAGCTAGTAATGAGAAAAACAATTACCTAGTGATAACAAGCAAAGTCCCATTATAATCTCTTTGCTGGTCATAACTCCACTAATCAGCCTGTGTAAGACACTACTGTCACTGACAAAGGTGATCAGGGCCTCTGCAAACTTGGCATAGCAGGAAATGTTCACAGGAGCACAGCGATGGAAGAATGGAATAGGTGCACTGGTGACACAAGAAAAAAAAATCAGAAAAAAAAATTACTCCTACTTAATATAAATGCCACATCAACACACAAATGAAAGGTGAATAGATGCAACCACTCCACCCTCATAACATCATAACCAGAAACCATGTGTTGAATGCACAAGTGCTGCTGGAATGAGGATGATCATAATGGAAAGTGATGCCATTCTTACAAGTAATCCTGTGAGGCTGGAGTGCACAGTCCAATAGGAAATTATTACCCTCCCACCCTTAAACAGCAAGGCTCAGAAAATACATATTCCTATTTCCGCTTAACCATCTCTCCTTGAAGTGTCAGGTGGTGAACCAGCAGCTGAAACAATGCCTTTCACTTGTGTTAGAATGGAATACTGGACCATGCTTGCAGCAAAAGTAATCCCAGAATGACGATACTCTTCTTGCAAGCATACATGTCGTGCTAAAAGGCATCAGCACTTAAGAACTGCTGCCGATGGATTTATTCTTCGTCCTTCCCCATACTAAGCTTGCTCACATATTTAAGATTACAATCACAGTGTTTTCTCTCATTAACTTTGTTAAAATTATGTACTACATTCTTTGTAAAACATGCAAAAATGCATCTATTCTTTCATTATTCCTGAACTGTTTTGGAAGCATCCTCCCCAAAAATCCTGATGCTATGCATTAAACTTTGCAGAATGCTGAGCAGAACCCATTATCAAGTTCATCAGAAGAAGACACAAGAAAGCAAAAACTTCACTTTAGAAGCGGGTAATTTCATTTTCCAAATGTTTTCCATTAAGTAGCTGCCTTTCTGGCTCATAAACTATGTCTGATCTCAAAGTGGCCTATTACATCTTTTGATCAATCTTCCCAATTACACCTCAGCCACATGTTCCATGAATTACAATGTTCCTCCCTGTAATTGTAGTCAGTGAAAGAAATGTCCTTCATATTGTCAGTCTCTTCTTCTAAACTCTAAATTTGTTTCACCCTCCCCAATCTTCCTGACTTAAAAGATTTCAGTGGACTGTAGCAGCAATGCACAAAACCTTTTTGCAGTTTCCCCATTTCAGCAATGACCTATAAACCAGCAATTTTCGTACTCAATAACTATTTGTTAAGCCCAAGCATTTCCAAAATTCTAACTGTCGTTTTAAACACATAGTGAATAAACCAGCTACTGTAGGCACATCCTTTCTATGCATTGTTTTTGGAGAAAAAAAGATGAGATGCTGAAAACCATTAGTGTGTAATTATTCTGCACAGAATTCAGGAGAAATTATGATCACCTGCCATACCTAGGTAATTAATAGATCCTAGGTTTTTGTTTGAAGTGACCGACAATTGTAAATTACATGGTTTTAAACCTACTGTGCTGAGTAGGTAAATGCATTTGGAGATGCTCATATTGATGGCCTACTTTTAGGTAGTGATGAAGACAGCAGTTAAGTACAGCGAATTAGTTACAACCGTTAAAAAACAAACTAAACCCATAATGATGGCTGCCCTATTTAAGAGGCAGCCTGTGTATCCTCTCAGCCTCTTACAACATAGCCTGTTTGGGAATATGCAGCATGCTACAGTTCATTATATGCAGTAATACTGGAAAATACTGAAATCTAAGAGGTTAGTTTAATTGTTAACTGCTCTAAATTTGCAGAACGCCTAGAGCATTTAGAAGCTGTCAATATCAACAACAAAGCACAAATTCTGAGCTGGGAGTAGGCAAAAGACTGTCGTTCTGCATCCAAAAACAAAAATACCCATTTTGAAAAGAGAAGCTAATGGGATTAAAATACTGTTCCAAAATACACCCCAACAGCGGAAAAAAGGCTTTTTGCACACCAGAGTTTATACTACCCATCTAACATCCCCTAAAGCTACAGCAATTTCACTACACATTCTAAGTTACCTACTTTCATGTGCAATAATTAATTTCTAACTTTGTTGTAATTAATTAAAAAAAGAGGTTAGTGATTCTTACAAGATTTCTTGAGTAAATAGGACTCCTGAGAATCCACCTTTTGAGATCTGCTGCTATTTCAGTGGTTCTGATTGAATGAGTGGGCGACGTAAGGTGTCATCTTTAATAAAAACCACAATAATAGATCTAGTCTCAGGGACCTGTACTATTTTACACAGATAAAATATGTGGTTATTTTATATGTGTAAAATAACCTCTTGATTATAACTTGGTATATTACATACCAAAAGGGAATTATGTTTTTGAGAATAACAGCATGATACTTAGTCATGAACAAGAGCAAGTAAAGGTCAAGCCAGCAGATGATGATGTTGAAAATTCTATTTTTAAAGCAATATTCAAATGAAGTTAAAAGACCCATCTGATTGTTCAAGTACTAGATTTCAGAGGAGAGCTTTTTCCTCTCACTACTACACCTGTGCTTATACAGCAAACTGTGTGTGGGGAACCTGACTGGAGTGCCACTGCTACCTGCTCCTTATAACCTCTATAGAGCAGCCCCTTGGCACACCTCGGCACAACTGTTTGATAAACACTGCAGGGAAAAGCTGGACAGGTTTTCCTCTAGGGTCCCCTATTTCAAAACTAAACAGCAAAGTCATGCCCTGCTGAGGCTGAGATGGGCTAGGCACAGTTTCTGGAAGACACGTATCCCTGGCCGCATTGCTAGGCTGCACTGCTGTGTCAAAGTGGAGGATCAGAGTTGAAGCTGACGGATCTTGAAGCTGGAGGATCAGAGTCCATTGAGAGGTGGACCCTCAACCGAAGGGTGTGAAGAAGCCTGCTCATCAAACAGAAGATACCAAGGGACACTCCTTACAACATATGCTATCTCCATCCCATGGGTACCTAATGGGAGTCAGATGATGGTTCATACTTCTGACAGGTCAAAACTAAAAACCAGAGTGTTAGGTAAGTTCTCCCTGAACAGCTCTCTCCCTGAGCCTACAGGCTGCTGGCTTTTCATTTGTTTGTTGCCACAGGATTCCATTTCCCCTCCAAATTACACTAATTTACTCAAATAATTTAGCTATAAAAATCTGTAAAACAGAATGGTTTACAGATACAATTTTGGCCTTTTTTGCTTTAGGGCTTTAAGTTCAGAATTTTCAATCTCAGAAAAATATTCAAACACATTGAGCATTTTATTAATATTAAAAAAAAGGAGGAAATGCTCTATCTACACAATAGCTTTTCAAAAATAACTCTTGAGGTAGTTTTTGTGCAGAATTTACATAGTGTCATTAGAGCTCTGACACACTGTTCTATCCTGTTTTATTAAGTCATATTCATTCAGGCTGAAGGACATGGGAACACAGTGAGAAAAGTCAGTGTAATTCTGGCAAAAATTAAGACTGACAAGCCTTTTCAGTATGCAAGCTGGCACCGAAGTTTTCATTTGTTTTTGTGTTACAGCTGTAACAGCTGGTTAGCTGCATAGAATATTAATCTGCTGTGGGGAAAAGTAAAAAAAAAAAGTTAATATTCCAGCTGCTACTTACTGTCACTGCAATCTAAAAAATGTATTCACTGGAGAGGCTACCAAGCAGACAAGAGTGACTTAAAATCGAAGTTTTCAGACCTGACACAATTATAACATTTAATGAAATATAACAGAAAAGTATGCATAGGGCAAGACTAGTTACAACCCACTACTGAGTATGTTTGAGAAGCTAAACTTTGAGAAAACATATGATTCTTCTTGAGCAAGTGGAACTACTGACAGAAGGGTGTGCACAACAGCAAAAAAAATAGCTTCTTTTCACAGCAATGCTTATCTCCCCAGTTCCAGCTAGCATAGCCAGCAGAGTTTCTGGAGCCACAAACTTTCCTCTACTACACAAAAAGCAGTCTAGTAAAATATTTTAAATGATACAACTCAAAGAGATCTGTTTATAAAATACAAGCCTCTTTTTGGTACCTGACCATCCTCATATTAGTCATTTGGGGACTGAAAGAATAAAAAAATGAAGCAATTTGCTAAATCTGACTGGCTGAGGTAAGGTGTAAGAAGTGAACACTGCAGAAAGCTGCATGTGTATACATCCTTTTTCCCCCTCAAAGTGCTCCGCAATTGCCTCTGATCTGCACTGCTGACAGGCAGCTGGCTATAGGGTGAAAGGCAGTAAAACAGCTGATACTCAGCACAGTGTCAGTTACATGAGACAGAAGAGAACTTGAAGATACCCGCTCAATACTCTCAGTAACACATCCAAGGATAGTTTGGATTTTTCTTTGAGAGTTGCTTTAAAAATGTTTTTTTAAAACTTGTGGCAATAATACACTAAAACATCCACCTGTAAGACATAGTAAATTTGTGCTGTGTGTTTTCTAAAGAACTATCATGAACAAAACAGATCTTGGCTCCCTTCACCCCCAATCAGACAAGATGTTAATATTACCTCTCTGGAACAGGATATTTAGGACATAACTTGGCGGCCCTTGGGTCTGTAGTGTATTCTGATGGCTGTAGTTCATAGCTACACAGAGTGGATCCTGTTGAGAAGAAAAAGAAAGAGATTGATGGGGAAAAAAATAAAAATCAAATATTCCTATTCTTTGCAAACAGTATTAAAACTGATATAGGACCTGATTATGCAGCTCCTCATCTTATTACCACAAAGTTATGTTACACTTCCTCAAGTAATGGAACAGTGAATTAAGCCCAACACAGGCTTCAGTGTAACAGAATGACACTCTTCAACCCAGCATCTAGACCAAATGTTGGTCTTCCAGTATTTGTGTATTCAAGTTGAAAAGGTTAATTCACAAAGCAGTGTAAAAAAGGACACAAAGCACTTTGAAGTCACCCTCGGCTGCTACTCCACCATGCTTTTTCTTGATCATTTTTAGTGCATGAATATTGCATAAGACAACATTCATGATAGAGAGAAAACACTCCAGTGCTTTTTTCAGGTTGGGGTTTTTTTTGTGATGTCAAAGTACAACTGGTCTATAGACTTCAGGGAGAGGAACCTCTGAACTGCTGAGGTTAGAAAGTTGGCTGAAAAATAACACAAACTCTGACTGCATTAGGTGCCCAAAGCTTTTACCGAAGCTGAACAATTTTTATAAACAAATTGGCACAGTACAATAAAGATCAAGTTGCCTACAACCAAATTCAAATGTAATCTAAGTTTTCCTTAGTTCGTGACACTTGCCTAATGGAAGTGCAATACCCAGGCAGATCTTGGCCCATTTGCCTAAATCAAGATAGCGAACATCTGAGCCAATGCATCTAGGAATACAGAAACTGTCAAATCACATTGGAACAGTGGTGTCTCAGAAACCTGAGGAAGAGGTAAGGTGGCCTCCAATAGTATAAGCTGCCTATCCAAAGATGAGTTTCTTCCCAAGCTTGTTTGCTAACAGATTGCTTACTCCCCAGTGAAAGGGCTCTGGACACATAGCCTTCGGTGTTCTTTTTTTCTTATGTAATAAACTAAGGACATCTTGATTATCCCTATAAATATTCAGTCCTTTCCATTATGAAGGTCTCCTCTGCAGAAGTAGCAGAGTTCTACACACTGGATCTGGACAATGCGTACACACTTGCACTCAAATTAAACCAAGACTTTTGACAAACAGCCTTATCTTGGCCTGCATGACACGAAACAGAAGTATTATTTGTAGAAATTGTAGAATATCAATTTGCAGAAATCTTGTTCATCATTGCGACATTGCTACCTCTATGAAGAGGCATCTTCTATTTATAGACTGGAAGAGAAGACAGAGAGCAGCTGAGCAGGCTATCCCCTGCAGTTTCTGGAACACTACTTAAAATACCACTTCTACAAATTAGTTTTTTGGGGAGAGGTCCGAAAAAAACAAATACACCACCGAAGAAAGTTAGATTTCCTGCAAAAAGAAGGTATCAGCTAACACATCTGAACTCCATTTTCAATTACACTGTTTATATGAATCCTTATGCCTCTACTTGCTTAGGTGGAAAACAAGGGACCAGGTAAACAGACATCAGACAAAAACTGCCTTCCCTACATCATAGTTGTAAATGTAGTACCTAAACATAATTATTATTCTTTTTGGACAGAAGGTTTTATACTGCTGCAAAAATTTTTAATCTGTTATTGTAGACTGTTTGCTGGATAAGGAACTGGTTGGATGATCACATCCAGAGAGTAGTGGTCAATGGTTCAATGTCCAGATGTCACTGATCTCCAAGTGGTGTCCCTCAGGGGTGCATATTGGGACTGGCACTCTTTAATATCTCCATCAATGACACAGACAGTGGGACTGAGTGCAGGTTCAATGTCCAGATGTCACTGATCTCCAAGTGGTGTCCCTCAGGGGTGCATATTGGG
>NW_010520692.1:0-1713 GCF_000687285.1 Phaethon lepturus
GCATTAAAAAAAAAAAAAAGGAAAAAAAGGGAATACGCAAATCCCGCTGCTCGGAGAAGAGGTGGCGGATTCCCGGAGCGATCGCCCCTAATTCGGAAGATCCTAATTAACGGAATAAGAAATCGGGGCTTCCCCGCTCCTTCCAAACATCATCATCATCACCATCATCATCATCAACAAAACGAACACCTCCGACATGAGCGGAGAAAAGCCGGGCTGGGAGCGGGCGGCTCCGGTGCCATTCTCCTCTCCTCCTCCTCCTCTTCCTCCTCCTGCGGCTCCTGTTGGCTCCAGCGTGTATTATTTTTAATACTGATGCATATGTAAAGGTATATTTGCATTTTTTAAAATTTACTGAAAGTTACAGGCTGTCGCTTTTCCTTTGATCTCTCCGTCTCTTTTTTTTTTTTTAAATACCCTTCCCTTTTTTCTATTCCCCCGGTTTTTTGACGAGACTGCTGCGTGTGTATTTCTATTGCCTTCCCTTCATGCTTCCATGTTTGTACAGGGTTACAAAATACGCACAGTGCTAATATTACAAATTAAGGTGCGCACGATGCTTATTTGGTCTTAAGAGGAGGATTTCCTTGCCCTGTTCAGCTATCAAACGGCCAGCTCGAAACTGGAAGTTTGATCGCCTAATTAGCTTCTTATTAAGGGGAAAAAAAATAAAATTACCGTTTTAAGATACCAGGCTATGTAGATAATGCGTGCAATGGGGACTGTTTCAAAGGATTTATAATGTCTCACCTCTGTATTACGGCCTATAAGCGCACTTGTGCCTTACCCTGTGGTCTCGGTCTCAGGAAGCTTTAATTTCAAAATCTTCTCTTAAAATGTCTAGACCCAGGTAGGGAGAGCTTTCTCTGAGGAAGACATTTTGTATGTTCTAAGTGCTACACTACTAAATGTATTACATCTCACTTCGGCGCGTGTAGTTTTAAACCCATCACCTAATTCTTTACAGGAAAAGCATTTTTAGGGGTTGTTTTAAGATATTGCCGACAGCATTACATTCGCTTTATTCGAAAACCCACAGGCCTATGAATTACATTATCAACGGTGTAAGCTCAATTCGGTTTACCTTGATGGGGAAATTCTTGCAAGGAAGAAGAGTAGTTTAAATCTGATTAAAAACTGAGGATCACTCTCTTTTTATAGTCCAGGCGTGTTCTCTTTTAAAAAGAGCAACGTTATTCCCTAAAAACATCACCCGCCCCTACACACTATTTCCCCCCCCACCTTAAATGGCATGCATGGATAATTAGTTACACTATGAATGACTTACCTGCATGAATGTATAGCGCAAAAGTTAGCCCTCCCCAAGGACTGTCACGCCTGTATTTTTTTTTTTAATAAAGAGCCGAGTGTCACGCTCGGTCTGTATTACTCAGTGCCTGTTTCACCACGCCTATACTTTAATTTTTTGGCGTTTCTTGGGGTATTTCGAGCCCTACTTCCCGCTTCAGTTTCACAAACTCTACACCAATAGGACACCCTATAAAAAGTGGTCGAATGGCTACCCGTAAAGCATCAAAAATAGGCCCAAAAAGAAGCCCCACCCCAAAACCGAAACCGACACCATCAACCGTGGGGTTAGCTCTTACCTTGCCACGCACAGCAACAATTCCTCAGGGAAGTACCATTTCTGCGCTTTTTTACCAATAGCCGTGCCGGGGACTCTCGGCCCGTCGGACGCAAACCCAGCCCCCC
>NW_010520693.1:0-21592 GCF_000687285.1 Phaethon lepturus
AAAAAAAAAAAGAAAAAATTAACTGACATGGTTTTCCATAACCACTTTTCATCTCATTTTGCTTCAAAAAAATTTCTATTTATCAGAGACATTTATAGGAAGCTGCTGCATGGAAGAGCTAGACCATTTGAGCCGTGTGTGTGCAGCGAGTCCAGCAACAGCAGGTACAGATAAACCAAGCAGCGGCCATTGCACAGTGCCCTGAGCCCACAGACCGCTGTAGCACAGTCCGTTTCCCTCAGATATTCACACTGCAAACGTTCTGAAAATCACTGTGCTCTCTCTGCATAAACACTGAACAGAAAAGGAATGAACAGAACAAATATTTAATTTCCTCTCCAGCATGTTATGCAGTATTTCCAAGCTACTAAAGTTAATTCTTTACCAAATTCAGTAAATTTGACGCCCATGCTTTAGCTCTGACTCATTTTCTCTCTAATCAATTCCTAATTATTATCCACTTCCTCAGAGAGCTTATGGGGACAGATTCCACAGTACCATGACTACTAAACAGAACCATGGAAAATGGAGAAAAACTTTCCAGAAAATGCAGATAGATTAAACTGATGAGCTGCTCTGGGAGATTCATTCCTCACTTGCGCTGTCCAGTTAGTGGAATTACATATGCACTTCTTGATCACCACTATTTCTCCTGGATATTTGCAACTGCAGTTTTAATCACCTCTACAGTGTATTTCTGATATATAAGAAGAACATGTATATAATCTAGTGACCTACTAGATGTCTCTCTCGCTGTAATTTGGAAAGATGTCATTCTAAAAACATCCTCAGCTTCCTTAACATAAATACAAAGTAGTTGGGTGGGAAGGAGGGGGAGAAGTAAAAAATAAAATCCTCTGGTATTGAAACCACAGGACTTTACTGCTTGGCGTATACACCACAAAAACCAGACAGTTGTTGGTCACAATCATTTCTTTTACAGGCCGAGACATTTTCCGCATGGAATAAGTGAATTATCTTTTCAAAACTACCTCCGAGTGTAGCCACATGCAGCAATCTACTTGGCATCACATATGCAGCAACTCCAGTTTCCATTTCAGACATTCCAAAATATTGAAAATCAAGCCAGAATCTCCCATTTCCCTGATTTAGCGTCCAACACTTGCTAAAATTTCCAGGAAACTCATATTTATACAAACTGTGCCAAAGCTATTCTGTGCAAAGTATTTTCAGTTGCACTTTGGAAAGAACTGTGCATCGAAGCAACAAGTAAAAACCATTTCAAATCTATAATCCAATAATGCATCAAAAAAACATACTAATTAATTGAAGACAAACTTTTCTTCTGTGCCTCTGCTTATCAGTAAACTTATTTTAAATACTTAAAAAACATTTAGAGACAATTTTGATTGTAAGAAACAATCTGAGTAGCTGCAAACATGGTTGGATACTGGAAGAGTAAATTCTAAACATTTTCCAGGATATGCATGCGGTTCTGGGTATCTGACACAAAGAAATCAATTTAAAAAAAAAAAAAAGATAAAACATAAACCCACTTTCAAATAGATGATGGAAAATGCAACAAGAGACCATCTCACATCCCACTAGATGGAGCTATGGGCCTTGACTACACAGGCTAGAAATCTGGTCAAGTATTTCACTAATCCCAGTGGCAAAGGAAAACCATTTAGAGAAGTCAAGTTCATTTTCCTCCTTCCTATTATACACACAAACATGAGCCGCTGTCCTGCGGCACTTATGCCTCACAGCAGCATCGATGTAAAGCACAGGCATAAAGATGTGTTGTGCTAGGAACATCATCTGAAAGCCCAAAGTAGCTAGCTGGAAACAAAAAAAAAGAAAAAAGAAAAAAAAAAGGTTTTGCATATTAAAGACCACAACAATAAACAATAGGAACAAAGAGAATCAACCAGCTCCAAAAATGATGCAACTACTGGTTTTGAAATAAAAAGGCAGATGGAAAACAACTTCGGTTTTAAACACAATTTCCTGGCTTTGGGGCTTCAGCTTAATTATTCCTAGTTGGCTTAGGTGCAAGAAGCAAAGACATACCATTTTTGCCATGGTGTGTCACCACACCATGCACCACACAGGGCACAGATGCTCTGCAAAATATAATACCACTTCAACAAGAAGCTGAAACATTAACCAACATCAGTAAGATGAACTTGCAGCGCAAATACACTACAAAGCAACTGCGCAAGATCATCCTACTTTGCATCATTCATGCTAGGAAGTATTGTAGACCTTCAGCGCTTGGCAGCGTAGTATCTTGGCAGATTTTCAGATGTGTGATTTACCAAAGCGATGGAACAAGTAAATCAGCAATGAGGTGTTCAGTCATGTCAAGTGTCAATACGCTGTAGGACTGTGTAAATTTATAGTGATCCTAGGTGTGTAAGAGCAGGCACTGCTGCTTGGGGATACAAAGGCTCCCAAATTGGGATAAGCTGGCTGAAACAGAACTGAAATATGGGAGAAGGAGCACTGTCAGGGATCCGGGTCTAGAGGCTTTCTTGCTGTAATTACATGGAATACAGCCCTTTCATGAAAAATCATAAGCTGCCAGCTACTCAGCTGAAGAGTTCTACTAAGAAGCAGTTTCCAAAAGAAGAGCACGTTTCGGAATGACAGTCACTGAAACTTGTCTATAGCCCTTAGATTTATTCTCCGAGATCCGCATTTCAACAGAGGAAAGGAAAAGCTGCTTAGCCTATCACTTACCCAATGAGTAATTACACTGTATTTAAATTTGGTTGTTTGCTCTCCTTCAGAGTAAAACGATCCCATTTGCTATCCAAGCTTTAAGGGCATCCATAAACATATGTGTAAACATTAGTCTCCAAGTTAGAGGAATGCCCAATAGCCTCGTCAAAACCAGGTCCTATCATACACACACTAGCACTGAAGACTGTGCATAAAACAGCCTGTTTCAAAGAGCTTAAGGCCAGACCTACAACAGTTTCAAACCTCCTAGTATCTGAACTAGACTGGTATGGGATCTGTGATCCACGGTAACACAATTTCTATAGTGGGCAAACGGATTTCAGGCATTGGTGAAGTTGCAATTAAAACAATAAGGAAAAGGTATTAACATCTGGAAGACAGCAATCCGTGATAGCCAATATGACAAATTCAAGCCAGCCATGCTAAGAAAAACAGATGCACAAGAGTGCAAATACAAGCACATACCGAAAAATAACTGTTTCTGTTTATGATGATAAAAAGGAGACCATCAGGACATCCTTTCAGGCAGACGTGCTGTTCAAAGAAAAACGCTCCTTAAGGGGAATTAAAATGAATCACTCACAAGAAGAAGTACTGTTGAATTCTTTTAATAACACTAGGAAAATATCATAGTATTAAAATCTTGCACGGGATCCTCAAAAGGTTATTTTGGTTGGGATTTCTTTGTGTTTATAAACCAAACTTTTTTTCCCCAGTTGTGTCTTCTTTTAAACCAACTACTTCTTTACATTGGTATTTCCAGTTAAAACACAGCTAACCTATAAATACCTGAATACCACAACACACATTGTGTGCATGGGTTTTGTTTAAATCTTAGCGGAAATAATGGTAAATCTATTCAACACAGGGAAGCAAATGTCGATTCGTTAAGCGGGGAATGTAACAGCCAGTAAAGAATACATTGCATACATAATACAGAAGGAAAAAAAATTATCATCTGGAGTATGTGAAATTACACTGATTTTGCACCTTAAACCTATTAGAAGTTACTCTGTTGGCCAATACTAATCCACTGAACAAGCAGAATGTTGGTCAGAAGTCTAATGTTTCCTGTACCAGCACAGAGAGAATATAAGCAGTCCAATGCTGTTAAAAGAAAACATGAAATCCAGCTCATGTTTCTGGTTAGGGATCGATTTCTTCAGGAACTACTGTTAACATAACATCTTCGTTGCCCCTGCGTACAACCATGTTCAACGTACTGTCCTTTTTAATAATGTCACTGACATCACTGGCTGAACTTATCGACTGTCCATTGATGCTTATAATCACATCGTTGTCCTTCAGGCCACCACTGAAAATACAAAGCAGCAATGTGTTATTATAATTGCCATTTTATTGTCTTTACAATATTGTTTAAAAAAAAAAAAAGATGGCTGGATTTTTCCTATTTTCCACCCAACAGCAGTTGCACAGAGACACAGCGGGCATGCAAAAAGCAATCAGAATTTATGAAGCAGTGAAGATTACAATACAATGCAGAAACCTCAGAAATTGGATGGAGGTACAAGTTTGATGAATCCCATATTTCACTGCCTTCAAAGGAATTCACTCTTGCAAATAGTGCAGTAGTTCTGCAATAAGGATCCTAGATGCCGATTCGGTAGAAGAGATAGAGGCATATTTTTCTTTTAAAATAATTGCAACAAGGCACGCATTTTTGAAGGGAAATTTTCCAAGGTTTTATTCATGTAAAATAGCAAGAGCAGAGCAATTTGAGTGGCACTATGTGTTAAACCATGACGAATTCCAGTCCTGGATCCATGCTGTTCTCCATACACAGCTGACTGACAGCCACTTCACCTTACCTTCGTGTTTTAAACCTGAGCAGGATAACACACGCAGCGATCCAGCCCCGTCACCAAAAACGCATCGAGCGTCCTTCCCCTCACCTGCCTGCCCGTAGCCCCCAGAATACCTTCTCCTGACCTCAGCACCACATGCAAACCGAAAACAAAACCCTCCCAACTCAAAGCGAGACGGGGCAGAACCGGAGCCGGCACCGCAAGGCTCCCCTGCCCAGGGCCGCAGGTCTCTCCCCCAGCCGGCTGAGACTGCTGCCGGGACCGAGAAACCGGGTGGTGAGGGATACCATCGACCACAACATCTTGCCCTGTCTTGCACAACTATCTGGCTCCAAGTTATGGAAATATTAACCAAGTAACGAGATCAGACATGATTCAGCCCTTCAGCATAATCCTTCTTCACAAAACCACAGAGCAGTCATCGGCCTCTTCCGCCCGCAGAAAACGTCTTACACGAGTGTCTCCTGAAAGCGGGATGCCTTGGCCAATGTTTGCAACAAATCTGGTTGCCTACCGAAGGCATGGCTTAAAACATTTTCGTGGGACAGACCATTCCGGACTATCTTGGTCTCCCGTGCAGCCCCTCCTCTCAACTCTTACCCAGGACAGGTCGCCGCAGAACTGCCCTGACCCCCTACCCAGCAGGTCTACACAACGCGTGTTGGAGAGGAAACCAGCAGAGTGGGGAAATCCACAGGCAAGGGGTCTAGGAGCGTGGGAGACAGACCAAACACGGGCTGCTTTTGATTGCCAGGCCAGCCTTCGGATGAAGCATCCTGATTTGAGTTTGCCTTCAAGTTACAAGGCTACGTTGCCTCATGTTTCTTCCACCTCTCTGATGTCCTTCTCCAACTCTCCGCTATTATCTGTACTCCTATAATGACTTTCCTGCACCTTCAGCCTGGACCTGCATGTCAGGGCAGTAAGTTCAGTGCCACAATGGAGTAGCCACATTATTCCTACGCTAACTGCAGTTTAATTTCACATCAGACGTACACCAGTATCCTGCATGAACAGCGCTGCCAACAAGAATTATTTACACAAAGCAGCAATAATTTAGAAAGCAAGCCAGGCAGCTAACACTCTATATTTTACAGTGGCATCCAAACTGTAACAGAAAGGTATCATGCCACCATCCTCGCAGTCTCCACAAGAGATAACATATGCCTGCTCCAAGCAGTCCTCTGCCTACATGCCTCTGGTGCTACATATGCCTCTTTCTTGCCACAAAGATTTAAATGATCTCTAGTTTCAGAAAATGAATAAAGTTTCCTATTTCCTACCGTGGATTATTGAGCGGTTTTGTATTAACCAAACTCTGAAGGGAAAGTGTCTCCGGCAAGACCCAACCAGACCAATGCCGGTGACCACAGACCAGATGCCGTACTTTGGCCAGGCATCTCATGAAGCGTGGTGCCAACCAGCAGGTGAGGTTCTGAGCAAACACTGAATAATACAAAGAAAAAGACCAGCTGGCCAAAATCAAAAGCTCTTCCAGTAACGTGACTCCTGACAAAGCTCTCATGTGGAAGAGTATCTTGTGCCAAGAAAGGATTTCACCCCCGATGGAGACACGCCAGGAGAGCGGGTGGGCATGCCCAGCGCTGAGGTGCTTAGGCTGAGATGGACACGTCTTCACAAGCTGGAAGCAAAGCTTCTCCCTCGCTCTCCTGTGGGAGTGACCAGCAGGGCCATGGGGAGCGTGTACAAGCAAACATCTTTATTCTGCACTGGCATCAGTACAACAGATGTCTTGGAAGCACATCGCTAAGAAAAATGAAAATTGGGTTTTCACGCCCACTGAATCCTTGCCCTTCCAGCCGGGAACGCTGACAGGGCTCCGCTGAATACCCCGAGACGTTCGCAATATTGCCCATCGGGGACTAGACTGAAACCACAAACTGATTTCCAGCAGACAGCCTAATAGCTATCAGATGGTCGTAATTTTGTTAATTTAACATAATCAAGATAGCCAGTTAAGCAGGGAATATTCTCCATCATTACCCCCTTAAGTCAGTGGCAGTGGTTTTGAGAAAAAAGTAGTTCAACTTACGCTTCAGCTGGTGTTTCTGGAATTACTTCAATAACATAGGCCCCAGAGACAACATCAGGAAAGTCTTTATGGCGATCCTTCAGCTCTCTAGCTTTGCTGGAAAACGAAGAAACAGCAACAAAAATATTTTGACAAGATGGGGAAAAAATAATCACACATTTTTACTTAGTCAACTCACTTAACATTCACTAGCTGAGGTGTTTCACACATGCTGATGTGACACTTCACCACTCATTTTAACCCTTAAAAGTATTTCAAGAATTACTATACTTTTTGCATGCATACAACTTTTCGATGCCTGGTTCTGGTAAAGACAATCATTTCAATAGATACAGAGGATCAGAGTTAAAACATTTCAAAACTTGGTCATTATTTTAGAACTAAAAGATCCTGAGCACCTAAAACAACCTCTTCAGTCTTCAATGTTTTGTTATACCTCTGATCCTGCACATGTAAAAACTTATAGTTATTTCTACAACATGTAGTATCACCTGCTCATGAGCCTTTTCTGGTTTAAGTATGAATAAGCAAGTCCACACTAAAGCTTCATTTTACATTAAGTGAATTGTTTCATGAAAATAATTTTATATAACTGGAAATATGCATGTAGCTGCTGCAGTTCTGGAAAACACACTGTCCTGTTTTCTCCTCGACCTTGAGGACAGCACAGGACAGATGGTAACAACACTGACAGAGCCCCAGGACAAATTAATGATCGCTGACTATTCTCTGCTGAAGCACTAAGGAAAAGAAAAACCCAGGGAGTCGTTTAAAAGCTCGCTCATAGAGTGGACAGGAGAGTTCAACCATGCAGCAGATGCACAGAAAAAGGGAGCAAAAACTGGCTGCGAGTTGTCACCAGCACCTACAAGAGGCTCAGGTTGCTGGTTCGAACCTCCTGGTTGTTTCTGCAGATCATGAGCTTGATCCAAATGCATGCAGTGACCACGCCTTGGAAGGGTGAGGAACCACCGCTGTTACTCACCTAGGAGTTAGAGACATCATTCGAATGCCAATGTATTTCTTTTTGGTTATAGCTTTTCCTACGAAAAGGAAAACAGGTCTTGATCAATTAATTGCTCTTCCAAAAAAGAGACCCTCAACGGCTGTTGACTTTCTGTTTTACTACTGTTTTCATGTTTCGCTCTTTCAAAGCAGTGAAGTACAGTACCTTTAGCTTGTCTGTCATGGGATTCAGTCAGGAACTTTTTTATTTTATCCGATGGGATAGCAAACGAGATCCCTGCTGTAACTTTTAATGTGTTAATTCCAATGACTTCACCATCCTGGAGAAAGAAGAAATTTTTACTAGCAAATGTGAAACACCTTGAAGAGAAACGGATGATTTCTTCCAAGCAATCACAAAGACAAATTCACACAACATACTCCATAGCAGTTTTTCAATTTTCTAAATGGTTTCCTTAAGTCTAATTTCTCTGAATCATCTATTGATAAAAAAAATCTACATTCTACACTTTTGGAAAACTGACGTCAACATTCATATTGCTACTAGCAGAGGAAAGATCAGAATTGGGTAGCTCTCCAGGTTGCAGTAGACAAGCAGCATATTCTACAGCCAATTTTGGTCTGTTATTTCGGCAGGCACCTTGCAAAGCATGGCACCAACAGGCAGGTGAGGTGCTGAGTGAATATCGCATAATAACATAAAGAAAAATGACAGTTCACCAAAATCAAAAGCTTTTCCCAGTAATGCGACTCCAAGAGACCATTTCGGATTAAACATCTCTGCTGACACCTGACGATTCGAACGCTTCTGAAATCTCAGCAGCTTCCTTCCCTGGTCTATCCCAGATAAAAACTATCCACCTACGAATTGTAAAATGGAGGTTACTGGTGCTAAAATTGTACTGCAAGACAGGTGAAAAAAACCTGCCAAATCTCCAGGGCAGAAACTCTGACCAGCTCTTTTTTCTCCCCATTTGTGCCGTCCCTCGTTGAGGAGCGCTGCCTCTCCTCCGTTCGACCCTGCGTGCCCCCACGAGAGCTCTGGCACAGCAGTTGGGTTGTGCAACCTGCTTCAGCTGCTCTCTCCTGGGCTTATCCACAGCTGCCGCAAGGTCAGCTCGGACTGCATTCTACAAGATCAGCGAATAAACCCTCGTATCCTGATAAATACATGAGATTTTCAACCCCCTCGGCGGTGACCCAAAATAAAGGGGTAGGTATGTTTTTGAATCATTCATCTGAGTTTCAGTATGCAAAAAAAAAAAAGTGCTAGCTGCATGGCACACTGAGTGCAAATGCCTCAACTTTGAAATGTACTTTTTACTTTTTGCAAGGGATGGGCAAAAAAAATTGTGCATTACACTCGCTCAAAACTATGCAAACTGTAAACACCTTAAATATTGAAATCCAGCCTATCTTGTGATTTGCCAGCATAAACACTGACAAGCGATTAGTAAGAACCATGTGAATTTTGTGTAGTCAGCCAGACATCGAATGCTCTGAATCACATTTCTGGTGTAGGGTTTTGTTTGTTTGTGTGGGTCTTTTTGGTTTTGTTTTTAAACTAAAAAGTAAAAATTAAAAAGCTTAACACTAAGCAAATAAACTTAAAGAAACTCTTACCAGATTTACGAGGGGTCCTCCGGAGTTTCCATACTGAAAATAAACATATGGCAAGAACATGTTTTAATATCTACCTCTTAATTCATGGCAAGCAGAACATAAAAGAAATTTTTGAAATATTTCTGTAGTAATTTTTTCATTGTCTACTGAATATGTGCAATAGAACAGTCTTAACAGCCAAACCCATTAACTACACTTAACATCGTCCCTTTTAGCTGAGCTTTGCAAATGCTTAGTCCTTCTTCTCTTGCCAGAGTAAGTTAAGAAAGCCAAGGGTTTACTTTTAATAGTACCACACTAGCAACTTAGAAGATTTTAGGACAGCTCTGGGATCTGTCAGCAAAGATTTCGTACAAAGCCAACAGCAGAAGTACAAAAACTATTGTTTTGCCTTAATGCAGAAACAAACTTGAATCCTTAAACTAAGCTTGGCTTCCTTTTTAGAAAACAGATGGATTTCGAGAAGATACTTTTTTGCCAGAGAATAGTGCCTCCTCCCTTGTAAGAATTTTGAAGTGAAGGCAGATAATTGTACTTGGTGTGGTTCCTTGGGGGATTTTTAAATAACAGTCAAGTGCTGCTGCAGCACAGATGTCCATATTTACATGGATGAAAGAAAAGCCAGCTACGCTCACTGTTCTTAAGAACTATATCGCTGGTGAAATTTTCGAAGCAACTATGCAAGAAATTTAAGAGATGAAGGGGACAAGGCTCAGAGCAGGACGTACGTTGATGATGGCATCGGTCTGAATGTAGTCCATATCAGAGTTGCGGAGCCCCAGCTCCTTCCCTCCACGCTGAGTGGTACTAACGATCCCCGTAGTCACTGTATTTTGAAGGGAAAATGGACTTCCAATCGCGACCACAAATTCTCCTGGCCTCAAGTCTGCAGATTGACCAAGCAGAAGAACTGGCAATTTACCCTACAAATAAAAATAAATTTTAAAAAAAGAAGATGAATGAAAAAGAACTCAAATGTTGTTAAGACACTACAACACCAGCAGAATAAATTCCACAGAAACGTGAATACGTTAATAGAGCAAAGGGAAAAAGGAAGACTTTTAGCCCTTGGCAATTTTGCTTGCTCTGTTTTCTTTGAATATTTCATGTGGTTCTGTACAGAAACATCTCAATGAACTTCTGCTCTAAAGAGTGGGCTCTTTAGACTGTAGGAGTACTTCTTCCACAACAGGTACCCATTACATCAAACACAATTAAAAGACCAAAGGAGTATTTATGCTCTGCTGTACCAAGCAAACATCTGATGATAATAGGAATAAGTTGTTTCCAACCGCTTCTTGAAATAATTAGCCAACAGCTGCTGAAGTAAAAATAATGTGTTGTTTGAGAGTGAACACTAAAGAGTCATGAAAGCAATCGCTGAGGTGTACCAAACATGCATATGTACAGTTAAAAGTATTTTATATACTCAAAAGATACCAGCTAACATTCCGTCTTACTCTTTCTCCAATGGAGTATCTCTTCTAAATAATTATATTGCCTCCTACATACACTGATGTCGTCTTCTGAAGATCTTAGGATTTAAAGACTTGATGGGATTTTTCTGTTATGACAGTAGGGGATATCATTATATTTTCCCTTCAAGATCCTATCTCTAAACATATTAACTATCATGTTATTGAAGACATTCCCACTAGGACACAACACATTCCTAAAATCCAGCATCGATAGAGATCACTGCAATTTACAGCAATTTCAAAAAAAAAAAAAAAAAAAAAAAAAAAAAAGAGGGAAAGTTGGATCCACACAGCCTTGCCAGTGCAACGGATCAAGGGAACCAAGTACGGTTTCTCCAAGACATGTTGTATCTGCACAGGAACCAAACCAGATGGATAACAGATGAGTCAAACGGGACCAATAAGCCCCCTTCAGCAACTGGAAAACAGCTGGGAAGTTCTTAAGGTCTTCTATTCCCCAAGTAATTAAGAAGGGTATTCTGAAACATATCATATTTCAAATAAATACTTTTCCTTTATTTATCACCTGTCCGTAAAATACACATTGAGCACCATTTCTTCTTTGCTTTGCATTTTTACAAATCAGTCTTTACCCTTTCAGTGACGTTACACGGTTTTTAATCCTTTTACGTTTAACCTGTTGTCCAAATGATCCTGACTCTCTCCAGGTATTTAATCATGTCACTAGACTATTTCTATTAGCATCAATGGACCTGGACATGTATAAATTGAGGTTTTGACTTAAGGATTTGGAAGGTTAGGAGGTTACTGAACCCTAAATCAAAACAGAAGAAGTCTCAAGGGATATCTCTTTTGCTTGGCAAACCTAACTTTAATATAGCTTTCCTCCAAGCTCGCCCCTCTTCAAAATTCTTTCCTTTGCTCAACAAACCTGGCCCCAAAAGCAAAAAGGCATTATTATAATTTTTTTAAACAGGCCAGTGGTTCTAGATGCAGTGGAAGCCCCACCTAGAGATCTCCAAGGTTTTTTTTAGATTTCCTAAACCAATTTCCAAGGAGTGGGTGACATAGTCACTTTATTAAAAAACAGGGTACCTTCAAGGTATTCTTGAGCTGTGTACCTAAAATGGAGGTACAAACTGGCTTAATACCCCTTCTTGTAATTCATTCCTTCCAGAAGACTTGTAAAGGTGCCTTTTTCATCCCATACCTGTTCCAAAGCACACAGATCTATGCATCTGTACTTGATGGGATCCAAAAGGCGTATACTGTGTGCTCACATAGCAAAGAAACAAGGTAATATTTAGTATGCATTGATTATTTGTACATAACCCCAAGTTAGTGATAATTTTGCTTCAGAAATTAGTAAGAGATTAATCATTATTAAATTTTGGCAAAAAGTGAAAATATTACATGAGTTTAAATTGGAAAGCAAGGGCTAGCTCTTTAGGGGTCTTTTGCTATCAGCAGCCTGAAAGCCTGTATCAATGTCACCCTTTGGGACAAAAACCCACTAATTTAAACTAACCCAAATGCCCATCACTTCGTTTTTTTCACCTACAGTTTTATTTCAAATAAAAAATATTTCAAATCTTGGGAGATGCACAGTGTCTCTAAAGTAGAAAGGAAAAAATTAAAGACATCAGTCATCACTATACGCCGCTGCAAATACAGAATTATGGTTTTAATATTTAACAAGCCTGGTCCTGTGTATCCTTTGTAACAATTGCACCAGCAAAATTTTACTCAGATGAACAGATTGTTTCAATAAAACTCATTGCCAAATCCCAGACAGGATAAGATGCTCTGTGGAAACTTATCTCAGTCTCCAGACAGAAAGAAAAAAATTAACCAACTGCTTCTTAAACAGAATCAGTCAGAAGAGCAACAAGAATAGGCAACATACTGAGGGAAAAACATTTCCCTTTCTAATTATCTTTCAGAGGAAAGTTTTCACAACCAGCAATGCCTTACTAATTAAATAATAATTGCCCGTGGCCCCTATCAGTGCCACAGCCATAGATAAAGCCAACCAAGGCCATGGCTTAATTCTGGGAAGGATTCAACAGCGACGCTCAGTTTCCCCATCGTGTTTGCAGTGCGGCCGACAAGCAGCAACAGCCCAAGGCAACACTGCTGAGCAGTCCATAATCTCAGACCACGGCCCTGACTCCAAGGGACCTCTCCAGTACAGCGGGAAACAAGCAGCTATGATTAGCTGTGCTGGGAAGCACGCAGTATATGCAACACAAACAGCCCCATATGGGTATTGTTTGGATAGAGGGAGCACCCTGGCCCTTCCTTCTCTTGCCAGATGCTATTAAGCTTACGTAGCACGTGTTTTCAAGATGTCGTTGGTCAAGAAGAGCATCTCTTTTTGGCACTGGTCTTCCTTATTTAAAAAAAAAAAAAAAAACAAAAAACAAAAAAACAAACCCACAACAACAACACTACAAAAAGTGGCTTTTGTTTGTATCCCAGTGCACTGAAAACGGATACTTTACAGAGAAAGGGGACATTTATCAGCAAATGGAACATAGACAAACTAAGAAAACAGAAATTATTTTTTTTAATTAACAGCAAAAGAAGACTGGTCGTGTACGAAGTTGAAGATTTATACAATGTTCCTGAGTTATAAAAACAGTCATGAAGCCAAAATCACATTTGGCAGCAGAAAGAAAATACATGAACAATCTCTGACTAATACAATTACTTTTGATTGTGCTGAGTTTTCAAGCCTGTGCCTATACTAGCTAGGCTTCAGTTCAAAGTCTAACGCTGTACGGATTGGCCGTGGGTCATCTGTGTGATTCAACACGCCTTCTGGAAAGAGTTTGGCTAACCTTTCCTTTGCTAGGAACAAAAATCAATCGCAAAAATCGCCTTCCTCTGCACTTCTTATGAAACCAGGCTTTGGAAAACGTGTTCTCTCTTTCTAATTTCGCGGTGTGGTGCAGAGCGCACTAACAGCACTGCATGTAAATACTTTCAATGGTGCCTCTACAATTACATGTCATAAAGAATCGGCTGTGATGAATATATGCATTGTAGTGGCTTTAAATTTAGGGTATTCTCTTTAAAAGAGTTTCAAAATAACATTGCCACATTCAGAACGAAACTTTCCGTTGTCAAAAACCCCCAAGTATTTATTTAGATTGTAGAGGTGGTTTTGAAGTGAAAGCAGTATAAAACCAGTCCAAACCCCAGGGCATCAAGCGATCGAGTGGGAAGCACGTCCTTCCGCAGTGCGCAAGAGGAGCGCTGGAAACGCAGGGCAAGCCCTTAGAGCAGCGGTTGTAACCCGAATCGTATCAGAACACGCTGCCTGTGCCCCCACACCCTTCCACTGGCAAGCTCTTGCCGAGGACGTTAAGGCAGCCATCGTAAACCGAGTTTAACTTTGGGTCTTGGGCCCTTAATAACTATACTTAATAAATGGGCACTCTTCAACCTTTTACATAACGCCTGATGGTCATCGGGATGACGTAACTGCTGTTACAACTCGTGATTCTCTTCGGTTAACTATAGATTTGCCACAACAGTTAATTAAAATCCCAGGCAAACAAGCATGCCTCGCAGCACAACGAGCAGGGAGCCAGAAACACCCAGCACCTAAAGCCAGCTTTCCCAGTGACTCACTGCATGACCTTGGGCAACACGGAACGTCTTTTCTTTCCCTCCGTTTTTCATTTGACGAAGCCTCGGGGCTCTGCTGGGACCCGTGTTTACTCAATACAACAAATCTGCAAGCAGGCATACTGCAGGTACACACAAATAGGACTAAACATGCAAAACCATAAGTGGCACATGACTCACTGTTTACACCCAGCCAGAGAAGGAGCCATTAATTAGTGTTAATATTTTCAGCCTTTCTCACCCCGAAGGGCTTCAGACATTTTTATATATGGATTTGACTCAAACCCTGGATAAACATAACGCCCACAAAACGGAGAGCCGCACAGCACCACGGCAAACGGCTTCACCCAACGATGAGGTGCCGCCGTGCCGCGGACGGGAGGCAGCGGCTCGGCACAGGAGACCAGGACAAGTACGGAAGAACAGCAGCAGCAGCCAGGAGCCAGATGTTCACCTGATGCACATCAGCATCCTAACTTGAATGAGGTAAAATAATGAGTGGAGCCTCGAGAAATCAGCTCTGAACCTGAAAGAAGAGGCAGCACGTAACCACCACCGGGCACGGCTAGTGCCGCCGAGGAGTAAAACCCAAGAGACAGACCATAACCAGCAGGCGTTTCGGGTCAAACTTTTTCATCCGTGAAATAAGTGAATTTCTCTCTGAGTTGGCACAGAAAGCAAGTAAACCCCTTCGCTGCTCTGTAATCCCCTTCGTTTGTAGAAGGAAGATCACGAATCTGCAGGAAGTAGTTCAATAAACCGATGGTGAGGAGACAAATGTTCAGAGTTAAATTTGTTTCAAATAGCGACAGATTTCCTTCACGCTTTTTATTTTTAGGTGGAAAAGAAACAGATGCTTGTATGGTACGCTAATTCAGCTGTAAGTGACTCTGGCAAAACATGGAACTTCCATGGGAATTGCATTTCTGTTCTCATTAATGAAACTATTTAACTTTCAGAATACCTTATGGCAAAATAAAAACACAGGCCATGAGCATATAAAAACGTAGAGCATCATCTACAATCTAGAAACTGCTTGACAGAACGCCAAAGAAAATGGAACACCGAAGCTGAATGCATTACAAGCCTCCGAAAGCATTTCATCTACAGTTAGAAAAACAAAACTGAGCCTCTCTATCTAAATATGGAGCATGGGAAGCTTGCAGAAAAAAATAAAAAAGGATGAAGTTGTGTTTTGCTATGTCACCAGGATTTCAATTACCTGGCAAGACACTGCTGTTCTTCTTAAAGTAAAATAAAAAGTAAAGTAAAGTAAAATAAAAAGTAAAGAAATAAAGTAAAATAAAATAAAGTAAAATAAAGTAAAGTAAAATAAAGTAAAGTAAAATAAAGTAAAATAAAGTAAAATAAAATAAAGTACTCTGGTGCTGGCAGACCCACCCCAGAGGTCTGTGAGCATTTTGCTGTGTGGGGAGCCGGATCAGAGCATCGTTCCTGAAGTAAGGGCTACTAGGAGCTGAAGATGGCAGGAAACCACTGCTGCCGAAACCGATGAGTAAACAGGAGTTAACATGCAAGCTTTTTACAAGCTATTTCATTTCTATGGGTCCTGAAGACTTCTGGAACCAATATGTGGGCTTCCTCAGGCTCTCGAGAGGAAGCAACATAATATCCAGCGACAGATTTCAAAGTAAAATAGCATTTTAGAGAAGCCACTTACATCTGGTATTCAAGTAGTTTGGGTTTTTCAAAATGTGGGCTATTAAAATATTGATACATAAACAGGAAAGTTTGCTTTCCTGCTTCCTCCAGCTCGTACACACAGGGGAAGAAAAAGCAAATCCCCGCTGACCACAAAGATACAGACGCTGCATTGCCTCACGAAACCACCGAAGGAACGAGGGCAGAAGGTCCTGTTGATTTAGAAGTGTCAAACTAAGTGGTTATTAGCAAGATGCAGGAAGAGCCTTAAGCAAAAGGGCTGAAATACCACCGCAAACTAGAGATCGGTCAGGAACCCACCACGGCTGTACCATGCGGATGCCAAACCCTGCCTGGGATACCTTCAGACACTGGCATGTTTTCCGTGCCATAGGTGCTACTTCGGAGTCGGTGGCAAGTGTCTCATGGCTGGATTTTAAACGTGTAGGAAGAAGATACACCTCAAAATAAAGCCATTCACCGTGCTCCTCCCTTCTGTACTCGCTGCCAAGCCACAGGCGCCTGCCCCAGAGATCACTTCTGCAGGGCAGAGTCCCATCTCCGGGGCTGAAAGGGGTCTCCAGGCAAAAGCCACCTCCACCTTCCGCTCCTTCTGGCTTCCAGCTTCGATGTGAGTGAGGGCACCGGGCTCTTTCACAACTCTGCCCGCAATTAACCTTGATGTTGTCCATTAAACCACCCTAAAATTTTCTTTCCTCCTCCTGGTGTTTACAGTTTTCAGCAGCTGTATCAGATATTCTTATTTAACAAGACAGTTATTTGTCTTGAGATGAATTTCATAATCAAGCTCTGCCAGCTCAAAAGCATCTGCTTGCTTTGGAGTGTTGTGCAATATTTTTGATGGGTTTCACGTTCGCTGCAGTGTCACGCGTGCCACACAGGATGGATTATTTCACCAGCCTCTGCCTGTGCTGCCAAAGTCCAAAGTTTTCTAGGGAGGTTTTATAAATTTTGCGTGTTCGGATCCAAATGATCTGCGACCGCGCTGTTTCTTTCTAGTACTGCTGTCTCCTCAAAGCTGCTTGCATTTGGAAGGGTAGTTATGTCGCATTCACATTCACCACACTTGACTCCAATCTTACTTCCTACTTTCAACACTTCAGCAAACTGCTGTGCCTCACTATGGACACAAGAAATCCAGTTTCTCTCTTTTACAGACTGTAAAAATAAGCGTATTTTAGGATTAGAAGAATAACTCCCAAGATTTCTATTCCTCATTGACTGCAATATGCACTTCCACGGAGAAGAATTTGAGCAGGGAAACGGTTCATCCTTACTGGCACCCAGATTTTACCATCCTCTTTCATTTCCTACTGTAGTCAGCAAAGTCAAATTAGTTCTAGTAATGTCTTTGGCCAGATTTTCACACATTGAAGAAAAACTGCGTGCAGGCTGCTGCAAATCTTAACAGTTTTAGGAATATCAGCTGATGGCCTAAACTCATACTTCAAGCCCAGTTCTGCTCCTAAGCAGAGAGGAATTCTTCACCCTTCAGGTCCTGCCTTAACATGCCACAGAAAAAAAAGAAGAAAAAAATTTTCTCTATTTTTGATGTCACATTCAAATAATTTATTCAAAAGGAAGAACTTCACCTCTTACTTCAGAAAAATTCTTAAGGATGATTTTCATCCCATATCCAGATCTTTAAAGGGATATTTCTACCGTTACATTGACTTCTTTAGTCATCAAATACATTTCAACTTCAACAAATTATTACCTCTGTGATTTTAAAAAGCCTTTTGTGAATCTGAATGATTGCAAGGCATTTCAGCACAAAAAGGAAAGCTCAAACACTGAACTTGAATGGACAGGGGAGGTTTAGACTGGATATTAGGAAAAATGTCTTTACTGAGAGAGTGGTCAGGCATTGGCACAGGCTGCCCAGGGAGCTGGTGGAGTCGCCATCTCTGGAAGTGTTCAAAAAACCTGTGCACGTGGCACTTCAGGACATGGTTTAGTGGGCACGGTGGTGTTGGGTTGATGGTTGGACTTGATGATCTTAAAGGTCTTTTCCAACCTTAATGATTCTGTGACTCTGTGACACATAAAAACATCACATGAGATTTCAGTCTGAAAATAAACTCCTCAGCTGACTGTGTTTCCATTTTAACCATCTGTGAACACTTAAAGTTTTGCGTTTCTCAAACTCCAAGTGCTAAGCATCACCTGTCCTGCAAACAGAGGTGCCTCAGGCCTCACCTTGGATTGGGATTTCCCAGTGCCATGTCACTACAGCGAGCTGGAAAACTGCTCCCATCCCAGAAAAAAAAAAAAAAAGGCGATACAAGAAGTTTTCCCCAATTCTTCTCAAAATTATCCTGAGATTCAACAGGCAGGGGCCAGTGGCGGAACAACACACAAGGTACCAGGCTGTACAACTGATAGGAGACTTACCAAGGGTACATCAGACCTAAGTTTATACCCATATTCTATCTAATTTAGAGCAGAGATGTGAAATTTGATCTCCTGCTACCAAGACAGATGTGCTAAGGTGACATTACGCGAGGAAAACAGCAGGAGCCTGCTCACCTCCTTCTGCAAGAGCTCAGCCTCCAGGCACTGAGGCACTTCCCAAAGTTTCATTAAAACCAACCCTTTTGCTCATAGACAACTGAATATTAACGGATCAATCCTTCCCTTCTCCACCCCCAAAAAGAAAAATGTAGCGGCTTCGGTTCTAGATAGCTCTAAGACAGAAAACGTTTCCTGCTTTAAAGAATTTGCAAATACATATAAATTAACTAGGTTGCAGTGCTCACAATCTGAAGCATTTGCTATGTTGGCCAGCTTCAGAAAGTCAATACATCAAGCCAAAGACACATCCTTGTACCATGGAGTTAATAATTACAACAATTGTGAATTTTTGAATAATTGTTTTTGAAATGGCAAAAGCTGCTGCATGTTAGATCAAAAATCGTGCTCCATGACCAAACAATGTAAGAGGATAATAACCTAGAATGAGAAAGACTTGCCAAATGATCAGCTGATGTGCCACTTGCAAAACAGGGTTGCAACTACATTAAAAAATTAAATTGATGGAAGATGATGACGACTATCATTTAATTACACAGCAGTCATTTTTAAAAGAGAAGAGTATCTGCCATCTTGCAAGTCATAACTAGAATGGCCAATTCCAGTCTTGTTTAGCAGTGGTTTCCACTACAGGCAACTCATCTGGCTGCAGACTCTTTTTTCCCAGCTGCTTCAAGTCTTGCAGGTTCTCCCTTCCTGCGAGCAGCTTACCAGGGAAATTTGGGAGCCATTTCTTCAGGCTCCAAAAATAACATAAAACTCTACGTCTGCTCTCTTCTCAAGTCCTCAGAACAATCCATCGCATCAGTTCCATGTCTCCTCTCATTGACTTACCAGCTCCTTCCCTCTCTGAAGCTCACCTTCCTACTGCCTTAAGTCTTTTCCTTCTCACCACCACTTTCTGGTCTACTTTCCCCACCACGTTGTGCTTCCAATTTTAAACCACTTTTCCAGCTTCCCTTCACTCCCTGCCATATCCTACTCAGCCTAATGCTGCCAGTTCTCACCCTGGAGATCCTTCCTTCAAAGCAAAGATTCCTTTGCTTTGCTACTGCAGATCTGCTTTTGCTTATTTTAACATAATAATGAGAAAAGAAGCGACTGGTGGATGTGTAAATCTGTTACCTCAGGAAAACAGAGGAGAAAACGAGATGGCAAAAAACTTTCTTGGTTTTTTGCCATGCTGCTGTTAAGTTTTTTAAAAAGAACAAAGAAAGAGGTTTTTAAATGACAAAGGTGACAAGAAAGCAGCAGGAGCACTTCACATCTTGGGTCATCCAAGAGTGCTGCATTAGACATCCGATTTAGTCATGAACTCTGGCACAAACACTTTTGACCTCGCTGGGGAATAAGTCTGAACTAAAACAACACTGCAAGAGCTACACATTTTCGAGTCATGTGTTTCAAATGAAACGTTGTTGCTCGTTAAATTTGGAGGTCATTAACTAACGGTCCAAACAAGGGAAACCACTATGAGCAGCACCACAAGCAATCACATGCTTCTAATTGCATCTACATGACAAAGTATTTCAACACAATATTCCACTTGCGCTACATTGTTGACGTGTGCAGAATGGCATGACAGCTTTTCTCCTGTTGCAGGAGGTGGAAAAATGCCGACAGCTGTATGTTTGATATGGAGGAAGACTATGGATAGGAAGCTGTGTTCCCACTTGTTCAGAAAACCACTTGCAGTGTAAGAGCATCTTTCCAAGCAGGCTTTAATTTGCATGTTTAAGATGCTTCCTACGATACCTGCCACTTCAGTAGGTACATCAGTGTGGTACAGCCCTTCAGAGGGACAAACATAGCCCCTAAAAGCAATTTATGACTTCAGTATAGGCACAGAAGAAAGACTAATACAACCCTCTACCAACCAAAAGGGAACACTCCCATTTCTTCTCAGAGGGAGAGAGTTACATTAGCCAATGTGTGTGTAACCCAGCCAGTAAACTATGCTGTTGGGTTTTATTTTGAGGATGCACACAAAAGCGCTATGTACTTGCTTGCACTACACTGAGAGGTGATAACATTAACCACTACCAACCACACACTTGGCTTTGAACAACATGTATCCACCTGGCTCAAAGATTCTCTGTAACTCAGACCTCTGAACTACCAGTCTTTCTTTCAACCATGAAAATTAGCAGTAGCTTTGGAGAAGAAGATACTAAATTAAGAGGAATGAAATGTGACTTGCTTTAATGACTTACCTGAGAATCTATTTTAATTAGTGCAATGTCAGCTTTTTCATCAACATCTTTAATTTTAGCTTCATACGTTTCACCATTCTTCAGTTCCACCTTCACCCGGTTTTTGTTGGTGACAACATGGGCGTTTGTCACTATCAGTCCATCCTCTGAGACGATGAACCCTGAACCACTGGCGACAGGAATCTCCCTCTTCGAATAAGGAAGTCTAAAAGATATGGGAAATAAATATTTATCGCTGCAAAGAGTTGAAAGGTCACAAATGATGCTGTTAATACACAGCCAAAAAGAGTTTGGTGCTTTTTAACGCTTTAGGATATCTGCTGTTACTTCCTATCATTAACAAGAAATGCACATGCATTAGTTTAACTGTTTTTTTTTTTCTCCCCCAGAACTCTTAAATTATCTTCAGTTCTTAAGCATGACAAATATTTATGATCTCAAAAACCTCTTTGCTATCACATAGCATCAATTTCTGGCACATGGGCAGCTGTTTTCAAGAATACAAAAATCAAAACTGGGCATCTTGTTTACTTGCGAAATAATTCAATGTGAACCACAGCAGGAGCTATCTTCTCCACCACATCTGCAATAAAGTTGTATTTGTGCCGCAGGCTATTAGGATGTTCTTGGCCTGAAATAGAAACAGAAAACATGTCACGAGTTCTTCAAATGACAGGAGAAGGGTCGTTGCAAAACACCTGAATTAAAAAAAGCTCCAAGTGGATATCCTCCCCCTCCTTAAAAGTCATCTGCAGCACAACCCTTGCCCCCAGATTACCCTTCTGGCTCTCTGCACGGAAGAGGCAGCATGCTTTATCACTCGGACAAACGGATCCGTGAAACCTTCTTGTTTCAAGCGCGCGTACTTGGGCCACGGGGCAGCAGATCTGCTGCTCCAAGCGTGGCTGTAGC
>NW_010520693.1:21725-30509 GCF_000687285.1 Phaethon lepturus
TCACCCCTTTTCTCTTCTGGATGGTCTATTTAGCGTGGATGGTCTTCTCAGATTAAACAAACGGGCTCTGTTCCTCTGCCAAAATACGCTGCCTTAGTGGATTTTGAAGTCTCATGCTGCCGCATTTGTAAAATGCCGAGGACAGCAAGGTCCTAACCCCAGTGTAAGCCTACAGCAGCTGCTGTGAAAGTTCAGCTCGGGTGCGAGGGTCACGCTGCCTCTCCCACGGCTGTCCCCACGCAGCCTGAGCCACCAGCCTCCGCCTGGCACCTCAACGTGGATGCACGTCACATATGCTCTACACAACCGTACTCAAGGCATCCTTTCCATTGCGACCACCTGTGGACCATCAACTCCACAGAGCAGCAGATCTCATGTACTTTGAAGTTACTGAACCACCCTAAAAGCTGTAAAATAGATCTGCACATGAAAACAATGGGACCACAAAGCTCTGCATTCCTGGGCAGTGCTGTAACACAAAAGCTCATGGTCACCGAGTATTCAAGAGAGGTCACTGGGATTTTCAAAAGCAACTGGATACCAAAATCCTATTGTGGCCATCAGAAAAACCTGTCTGCACCATCAGAAGTCTAAATATCTCTGGAAAGCACTCATCATTCTGACACAGCTTCCCCTCCTCCAGTAGTTTGGGGGCAAAACTTTTTTTTTTTAAATGAGGCACAACTAAGCAATTGGAACACCCCAAAGAGTAATTTTGCATTTCCCTAGAGGCAAGAAACACCCTTTGTTTTCATTAGTCTTCCCATTTTATCTGATGCAGCCACCTCGCGTTATAAAGGCACGAGCCAAACCTGCAACTGACTTTCAGATGGGTATTAATGTGCCGTGCTGCTCCCGTCCATCCTTGCTATTTGGCTTCTAAATCCATCCAGAGATTAAAGCAGTAAGCAGCTTGTGGATGCTCTAAGTGCCTGTGACAGTGTAACAGGACCATTTATTTGCAGAATTGTAGGAGACATAGGACTATCCTATAAAATCATCCCAATACCAATACCAGAGTAACCTTCATTAAGTTAACCAGACTGGAAAACGATGAAAACGTTTAAGTACATACTGGACGCAAAAACCCAGGGCAGGAGATTCAGAGGAAAGATCTGGGAACAAAACATTGCTGCTTTTAATACTAAGCAGCTACTGGTCTGACTCAGGGGCGAACAACGGGTTTCAGGTGACTTACCAATGGCAACTAGCGTACACTGCCCTCATTAGCTGGGTGGATGCTCAACCCAAACACTATCTGATCACTCAAGAACGTGTTTTTTCCCCACTTACACCCTGTGAAGCATCTCAAGGGCTTTTAAATGCAATCAGTCATGAACAGCAGCCACAGCAGTAACCACATAATCTGCTATGCAGCTTCAGATCACAGCTCGGAGACGTTACTCTGCTTTATGAAGCGGGAAGGCTGACCAGGAAACTTGTGTCCTCAACCTACCGTTTTCCTCAAAAGCATTCTGTGCTTTTGTCTGACATACACATAAGCTGTTATCCTTGGACTTTTATGCCAGAAAGGCATACGAGCTCGCTAATTGACAAACATCAATTTACCAAAAGATTTATGTTCTCTTCATTAGAAATATCCAGTATCAAATGAACCACGTCATCGCTATAAAGCTGACAACTATAATGGGATTGTTTTGGAAAACGGGTAGGAGAATGAGAACTGCAGTTTGGGAGTATTCACTCACATTAAATAGGAGCTTTGACAGATAATCAGATGGGATTAACGTGATGTTGGGATAAAATGCCACAGGGCACCACTGTATCCATCAATATGCTTTTTGATCGCTGCTTTATAACATGATTTCTTCTCAGTTACAATGCCGTGGACATTCAAAGGTCACATCCTGCTCCTGAAAAAGAAAGCTCCCACGGATGAGGGAACTGCACGGGAAACACAAAGCTTTTTTTATGCCTTCAATCTTTTTTGCATTTAGCTATTCAAGAAGAGAAAGGGTGCCTACGCTGTACACGGTGAGACTACTAATGCTTCATCTCAGGGAGCTGCCTTCACTTTCAGTCAGAGCCTACAACTGCCAAGATTTCAGAAGAGACAGTGTTTTGCATATAATCCGCCTCCTTGCGCAGTCCCAAACTAAGCTGCACAGTTAAAAGGTCAAAATTTCATACGCTGAAAAAGTTAGATAATAAATACTGATTCATGGCATACTGACCTAAAAAGCTTACAACAGCTTGCCACGCCTGCCTATTGCTTATGTATTAGGAATTCTTGCATTGTGTAACACGGTTTTGCAACAGCTCTTGAACAACTGCCCACTTAAATGGAAAACACACCTTTTCAAAGCAAATAAACAAAAGTCAAAGCACCATTCAAATGAATTCACTGATGAATGCTAACAAAAAAAGATTCCTATCAACTCATCTTTACCATCACATGACAACATAAAATCTGAAGGCTACAGTAAAAGTATTAATGTGTTGAAAATTTCTTCTATCACCGAGAAAAAGCATCATGGGAGAGAAAAAATGAGACCAAAATAGACATGTGTGAACGCATACCACTTGCCCATTACTTACACACTTAATGCTCACCATAGCTAATTGCTCTTTGGGATTACTAAGCAATGCACACAGGAGCCGAGAAGTGCACTTATCTTTCATGTAAGCAACCATCACCATGTAAAATTTATCTTCGATTTGAATCGCCAGTAGGCACAGGCTACTATGTGGAAGCCTAAATTCCCATAAAAATGCCCATAATACAAACCTAATATGAGCAGACGCTCATTCCGCAACCACCATACGGTAGTTTCCGGCCATCACCAGCCACTGTAGAAGACAGTGGTGAAATCCAGAACTTCTCAGGTGACACTTTCCTCTTCTCTCTAACACACACATTTTTCCAGCTGTACTGATAGTTCACGGTTTTAGTAGAAAATACAGTTTTAGGAGTGGAGTGGGTATCGTGCAACATGCTCCAAGTTTTCAGGTTTACAGAGCTGAAGACTCTGTAGTGGTTTAGTGGACTGTGCTTGACTATTAAGCAACAAAAAAAGCCATCCATAGCTTTAAATTTGGATTGATGATACAGTTTTGACTATTTAATCCCCAATGCCTGTGTATTCTGAAACATACATCTAACCACAACGCCATCCTGACTTACAGGCACCCTACAAGCAGGTTGGCAGCTCTTTCATTCCATACTTAAATTAGTCCCCAAAATGTAGATTTCTCTGTTAAAAACTGCTTCTTTGGTAAAACCAGTGCTGAATTCATAAGAATAAAGTTACACCAGTTTTCTGGCTTTTTTCTTTTTTTCTTTCAACCGCACCCTTCTGGAGGTTTGCTCCTAGTAGAGTCTTTTCATTATTTTTGTTTTGTGTTTGGGGTTGGGGTTGTTGTTTGTTTTGTTTGGGGTTTTTTTGAACATTGAAAGTTGGGCTTGAATAAAGGTCTAATTCCTAAACACCTTCAGGCTTTGATGTTCAGATCGTTGCAGACTGTCCCTCTTTCTATTTATATGCTGTGATTATTTGTGTTTTGTAACGTTTTCACTGAACTATTGCAAAATGCCCTAAGTGCCCATGACCATGGATAACAAACCTTTATTAATGACATTACAAAGATGATTGTTGTGAATTCAGTTAGTGATCAAAAACTGACTTAAGAAAAAACACAAATAGGTTACAGCATGAAAAAATCCCAAGGCAACTAATTCTTCAAGGACTTCAAAGGTGTGTTGGCTGTCAGCCCTCGAATGAAAAGGAAAATTTCTGCCAGCAGACATTAATAGGGCTCATATCGGTAAACAAACTACTAGGAGGCAAGACAGAATACCAAGCCATGGAAAAAAAGCACACTCGGCTGTAAACAACTGAAATAATTTGGTTTCTTAAAAGATGAGTCAAAAATCATATTAAGATCTAGATTCTGATCAGGTCATTACTCAAAATGGCATCGATGCTTTAATGCTGCCATCTCATATATGTTGCTTTTGGTAATATTTTGAGCTAAACTGAAAGGATGCTTTGGAGACAGAAATCTCATGAAAGTAACCTCTCCCCTTCAGCTGTGAGAACCGTATCTGCTGTTCTGCAAGGTCTGCTCTCGGCGTAGGTCTGCCTCGCATGAGAACAGCTCTTCACATAAAGTTTTAGGCACATCACAGTCGGAAAAGGATCTTTTTCCCATCCAGTTTTCTTGTGTTTTCCCCCTTTCAAACAAGGGCATTCTGTTCTCATGCATCGGGACCGGCTCAGCTCGCTGCCCGTTCTCTTCTGCATCCTCTGCAGCTAGCCTGTGCCGAGGCATCCTCAGCATCCCCGCTCTCCTTTCCACTGTCTGAATCATAGAACCCTTTGGGTGGGAAGGGACCTCCGAAGGCCATCCAGTCCAACCCCCCTGCCCTGAGCAGGGACATCCCCAACCAGAGCAGGTTGCTCAAAGCCCCGTCCAGCCTGGCCTGGGATGGTTCCAGGGATGGGGCATCCACCACCTCTCTGGGCAACCTGGGCCAGGGTTTTACCAAGTTAGAAGCAATACAATTCTCTCATTCAATGAGACTTTTTATCCTAGATACAGGGCGGGAGGGGGAAGGCACACCCCAGCAAACACCAGCAAGTCTCTCACCCCCACCCTCACTTGATGTGACCACACCAGATATCCTCACGTCTTAAGTCAAAAAAAGCTCAGATTTCAGGCTGGAATCGAGCCTTCGGTTTCCTTAAAAACAGCAAGAAACTTTCACTCCCATTAAGATTAAAAAAAACCCCACATCTTCCCATGAAACAGTAATCACCCGAGAGCTGCAACTATCGGTATTTGTCATTTCGTAACTGTTAAAGAGGATGCTCGTATGCAGACTGCAGGGAGGGCAGAGCAGCGGCACACCGGAGCAGTCTCCAGGTTCATCAAGAAAGATGCTTCACCTAGGAAAGGTGCACTGCCCCTGCCCTTCCAGGGGAACCACCTTAAAGCATCCTTTGGGATTGCTTCATGCTTGCACCCGAGCAGCGGCACGCTCAGCCAGGAGAGCTGTTTCACGCCCGCCCCGTTCAAGAGACCCAGACCCTGAAGTGGCGCTTCAGGACATGGTTTAGGGGACACGGTGGCGCTGGATTAATGGTTGGACTTGATGATCTTGAAGGTCCTTTCCAACCTAGTGATTCTGTGATTCTGTGTTACCACCCGAACTGGTGGGGTCCATGGTCTGCTAACACCAGGCTGGTGCCGGAGGAAGAAAATGGGGCTCGGATCGAGGGATTTGTGGTTACTCCACCTTTCCCCATTAACTCCATAATGACCATAAGTGATTCTATGAAATCCTTGGCCAGTAAGACGAAGGATGAGCAAAGCCTCCGCAACCTGCTGAAGTTCACGGGCTAACTAAATGTATTGAGCTACCCAAGATGCTGACAATTGATGAGTGCTTCCTCCTGTACTGCTTGCTTAACGTTGTATTCAGATACAGCACCCCAGGTGCACACACACCCGAGGGGCTGAAAGAGCCCCTTGGGTTTGGGTTTCTCTGCAGGACAAAACCAGGAGGGCTGATGCACTCACGAACCCTCTGGGCTGGCAGAATCGGTGACTACTAACACAAACCACAGGACCGTAAAGTTTTACTTGGAGAACTTCCACCCTCCCAAATAAAACTCCAACCGCTGGTGTTTGTACAAACTCCCATTCATGTCATATAGGAAAACATTAAAACCTCTGACGCTACTATGGAAACAAAAACTCCAGCAAATGTGCTTAGCTCACACTGAAAACTGAAAATGGTGGTATCAGCAAGCGCCGCTGGAGAGACACGAGGAAAAAGTGATGTATGGGAATCTGCTGCCACTCTTTTTTTTTTTTTTAATTACATAAAACTGCAAGCCTAACTATTCCACTTCCTATTCAAGGGTAAATTGTGTAATACACGAAAAAAGGATATTACGCAATGAAAACTCTAAGAAAATAAGAAGCAACATTCTACGTATTGCAGACAATTTGCTTAAGAACTACTTTCAGATCAATGGAGGGAATTTTGAGAGGTCTAAACCGCAGCACCTTGCTAATAAAGCCACTATCTGCTATACATCTGCTATATTTTTTCCCTGTATACTCCAAGAAACTAAAGACAATTCACAGATTTCTGAGAAGAAAATCTGTATTACTGTGACATCCCTAAAAGCAGAAATATTTTCACAGCGCTAAATAATGGAGAGATTTCAAGCATTTCATTCTACCAAATAGTAAGCTGCACAAATCTGGTATTCCCTTAAAATATTTCCAGCAGCAAGAACCACTGCAAGATTGAAGTGACAATTTAAAATAAAATTGCTTTTTGGCATGAAAGCAAACTTGCAAAGGGAAAATAAAGTCCATTTTCATCATCGTAGTATTTAGATGATCAATTCTTTCTTGGCAACCTTTAACAAGGACTCTGTCACATGCGACAGAGATCTTGCAAGTAACAGGCTTTGAAATTTTTATTTTCCCTGCTAATCCAAAAGCCTGAAACCATTAATTTTGATCAGTAATTTTAAACAAACCAAAATAAAGCTGCCAAGCCAAACAAAACAGGGAACCTATAAAAAGTTTGCGGAACAAAACAGCTCTCGAACGGTAACACAGAAGAGTTATCAGACCAGCGTGTGGTCGCTCATATGACATAGGGCTTTTGAGTACAAAAACGAAGGTGAATAAATTCCACATTTTAATTTATATTTCTCAAGGACAAAAGCTGATTTTACTGCTTTTCAGGGAAAAGCACCTGAAAGTGTAGACAAACCCCACCGAGCAGCAAGGTGTTCCTGCCGGTGGCGCAGGGCTGCCGCGACGCACCGGGCAGCTTGGTCTCTGCGTGCATCCTATTCCCAGCTACTGGCCACAAATCAATGCTCACCACGATCTTGCTTGCAGCAAGTTCCTGTCTAACTTCAGATACAAAACTTGAAATTTTGGCCACACGGGAACTTTTCCTACCACTTGTCTGCAAGGCAGAGTAAGCAGTACGTGAATCAGATACAGAGTTATCTTCTATTGCAACTCAACTACCCAACTGCTAGATAGGAGTCAAATGGTTGGGACGCCGTGCAGGAGGAGGAACACCAAGGATGCGTGCGCCTTGGCCTAAGCTGCGTTACTCAGTCTCCGTGCAACTTGTGAAAAGTAATTTGAATCCTCAGTGTCTTGGATTTACCTTTAAAATGGGCATAAGCCCTACTTTCTCTCACGGGAACAGTCTCGGGCTTTAGCAACCCTTGCAGAACCTCAGAGGGAGAAAATACGTATATAAAAACTCCCAGAAATGCCAGAAATTCCTCTATAACCCACACGCACTGGCTGCCCCTGCAAAAAAAGTCTCACAATTATAGCAGCGGCGAGCAAAAGCAATAGACTTGCAAAGCTGATGAGGCTAAAAAGAAACTGGGTGTCAGCAGGGAGGGCAGGCATCCAGAGCGGAGCGACAGCTCCATCGAACCCAACAGGAAACTGCGATTCCTTCTGTAAACACCAGCGGTGAGGTGGGAGGAAACCCAACTTCTGCATAAACAGCCCGGCTGGAGCCCCGGGCCGGAGGAACGCAGCCCTGCGAGGAGGAACACGCTGTTCCCGCAGCAGCGTTGCCATTATTAACACACTGCCGAGCCCAGGCGCATCGCAGGAGATGACAAATTAGTCGCAAGCCGGCAGCCCGCTGACGAAGACGCACGGCTCCCCACGGGCGCTCCGGTCTGCCCGGGGGTGAGGAGGGAAGGCAAGGTGCAGGCAGGTGCTCAGACACACACCAAAAAAAGAAAAGGTGAAGAGTGTTTCAGAACAAGGGTAAAGAGTGCCGAGCTCGAAAACATCATTAACGGTAGCCCTGTCTGAACTGGAAACGTTAAGAAATGTAAGTCAGGTTAGTTATGCAAAAGAGTCTGCCTGACTTCCTGCAGATAGATGAAAAGAGTATTTTAGTCCACAGGTTAAAGCAGACGTGGTATTCTCTTCTCTGCAGAAGGCTGAAAATACAACAGATGAGCCAGGAATAATGCCTCCTCTCCTTTTTCCAGCCCTGCTCAGTTTCCGTCCCTTCCAACTCAGGCCATCACCCTGCTCTACCTCCCAGCTCCGCT
The DNA here is from genome assembly GCF_000687285.1 of Phaethon lepturus. NCBI lineage: Eukaryota > Metazoa > Chordata > Aves > Phaethontiformes > Phaethontidae > Phaethon > Phaethon lepturus. The sequence goes on from NW_010520693.1 coordinate 29,816, forward strand.
CATCACAGGCAGAGAACCAGCAAAACATCCCCAAAAAGCCTATTAGGTAACAACACCACGGTAACTCCTATACCCTACATGTAAGCAACAGCTGTCTGAGCTTGAAAATCCCTCTTAACATTGTAAGACCATTAAGGTCTCATTTTAAGTACGTGAGAAACTTTCGCACTGCGTCTTTAGAAGAAATCCCTGCTTAAGAGAGACTTAGTTTCAACTACCAGGAATCCTGGTATGAAGACACCGGGGAATAAAAAGATCTTCTTGTTTTCATGCTTTTTGAAGCTTTTTTTTTCCTCTAACGAGAAACTTTAAAAAAGCCTAAGATGCAAGCCTAAGAGGAGCTGCTTCTCTGCGGCTGGCGAAGCATTGACCTGGCTGTGGCCGGACTCTTCCTACAGTGACACAGAGATGATACACAGAAGGCTCAAATCTATAGAAAAAAAAACAGTAACAAAACACAAACACCCCCCACTCTGGCGCTTCGGAATGATGCGATGAATAAATTCGGCACAACCATACCGCAAAAGCCCCAGACTACCTAGATACTGGACCCATCCCGGGCTCTGGCAGCATCTTCTGCGCGTCTTAAGGATCACCCTGGGAGCGCCCAGCGCCGCTTTAGTGTGGACTCGGGAAACCGAAGGTTGGGAAAGGGAACTGGAGCGATGCAGGCGGTATTCCTGCCACCCTGCTC
>NW_010520694.1:0-221 GCF_000687285.1 Phaethon lepturus
GGCCGCTCAGCCGGCTGCGGCTCTTCGGGAGGAGGCTCCTGGGCTTTCAGGCCGGAATAAACGTGCAAAAGTCGTTGGTGGTTAAAATGCCCAAACGTGCTCCCCTGGGTGGCTCCGGGTTTACGGGGGACCTGCAGCTCTGGCCCCCCGCCCCAGGTCTCACTGGGTCAGTCCTGCTCCCTCAAATCCAGAGCCCAGTCGTGGGGCTGGGGGTTTAGGAG
>NW_010520694.1:449-732 GCF_000687285.1 Phaethon lepturus
TGCTGTGCCTGGCACTGGCAGTGGCCGTAGGAGGGTCCCGGCTGCCGTGAGCTGCTGGTGCCCAGGGGGTTTGGCTGAAAGCTTCCAGCTCTTGTAGAGGCTGTGCTGGTCCCGTCGGGGCGGCTTGTCCTCTGCTCCTGCTGCCTCTGATGCTCTTGAGCAGCTGGAGATTTTGCATCTCCGTGTCTGGCGACTCCGGTAGTTTGTCTGGGCAAGTCGCTGCTCTCCCCTCCAGGTCTGGGGTCTCTTCGGAGCAGGGGCTCTCCCGTGCCTCCCCTCCCTG
>NW_010520695.1:0-234 GCF_000687285.1 Phaethon lepturus
GACAGGGCGCAGCAGCGAGGCAGCCCCGCCGCCCCCGCCACCGCGGCAATGCCCCTCCCCGGCTTGCGTTATACACGACCGAGAAGTATTTTTAAAGCTGCCGCTGTTCTCTAGACCTGCCGAGATGCTTTTCCTTACGCTTTCAAAAAATATACACTTCAGAATCGTAAATTTTACAAGTGCTTGAGCCATAATCTGCCAATTGTGGCAGCTGGGTTCCACGTAAATTTAGAT